>NC_079435.1:44351627-44654127 GCF_903798145.1 Danio aesculapii
TGCAAACTCCACACAGAAATGCCAACTGACCCAGCCGAGGCTTGAACCAGCGACCTTCTTGCTGTGAGGCAACAGCACTACCTTCTGCGCCACCTGCTTTGTTTTTTATTTATTTATTTAAAAAGTGCATTAAAGCTGAAATACAACCTGAAAGACGACTATACAACATTTACAATCACAAAACAGGTGATTATTTTACAGTCTTAATGTTTAATATATGAAACTGTCACTTTTAGCTGAAATTACTTTAAATGTAGTAGTTTGTGCACTAGCATAATACAAATTAATACTGACATGTTAAAGGGCACCTAGGTTAGCCCTTTTTTCAGGTTTAATATAAGTGTTTTGCGTCTCCAGAATATGTCTGTAAAGTTTCAGCTCAAAACACCCATCAGGTTTTTCATTATACCTTTAGCAAGATTCTATTTTATACATTTTTTCACTAGGGGGCTATTTTGTCGTACTGCGCCTTTAAGGCTAGTCCTCTCGCCCACCATTTCTACGTGCCTTTCTGCGTGCCTTAATCTCCTCCCTCAGCTGCGTCAGACAACAGACAGACTTAAAGGAAGCAGATCTCACGTAGCGTTTGTGAGAAATACTACAGTAAGAACTTTACCAATGAGTATTTGCACTCTTTTTGCACTCAATATCCACTGCTGTATGGATATCTGTTTCTTTAATGTACAAAATAAACCTGATTTAACGTCCACAAAATGGTATTGACGCGTCTTCCTTTATAATTGTTCTGACATGCGGCTGTGCTGATGAAGTAAAGCTAAGCTAAATCGCTGTAATTCATTACACACATGCACTGTTTTAAAAAATTTTTAAACATGTGAAACTTACTCTTGATCACATTTGATGATCATTGATGATCCTAGCAAACTGAACAGACCTTTTATTCCCGGTTGCTTTGCGCACATCTGGTCTTGTTGATATGATTAGACACGCGACTACCGGGACGTTAATACACGGAGCTGTCAATCAATTTGGTGGGCAGGGGGACTGCACTCCTACGTCAAGTTGCAGTCAATCTGAAAACCGCTCCAATTGGTCCACCGTTTTTATGTTGTTAAATTGAAAAAAAAAAAGGACTGGGTGTGTTTTTATCACCCAAATATGAAGGTTTATACACTATACCTGCACATATGTCTGTCCAAACAGCTTGAAAAGTAGATTTTTCACCATAGGTGCCCTTTAAATTAAATTAACATGGCTTTCAAAATGGGATGTTGATAACAGACTGACAGTACACTTTTTGTGGTAGTATTATATGTTATAATAGTATTTTTTTCCAGCGTTGTCTGTTAAAGAAAGACTAATAAAGCTTTTATGTAACATTTCTTAATATATTATTATAAATATGTCTCCTGATCTGAATCCAATTGAACACTTCAGTCCAAGTAAACTCTGAAGAGACATTAAGCTGAACATCTCTTTGAGCAACTCTAATAGAGGGGTCATTGTTGAAGAATGGAAAAGATATAGGTTGCAAATTGTAGCCAACTTGTTCACTCTATGCCTAGAAGTCTTAGTGCTGTCATTAAAAAAGGGCCATACTAGATATAGTTTTTGATGTAGGGTATAATCATTTTTCCATCACCATAAAGTAAAAAAATAAATAAAAAAATAGCAATTTAAGTTTTGTTAACCTTACTTTCATGTTATAAGTAGGCCCACACAGAATCTGCACGCGCAGAATTCCGCAGATTTTCAACAGATTTTTAGCCCATCATTATTTCTGTTTATTTAGTTGTGTAAATGTGTGTAAATCTATATTTATTCAGTTTTTAAATTAATTACAGTAATATTATTGACTAATATGAAAATGTTCATATGATTTATGTACAATACAGTTTGTAAAGTAATATTTTCTGTCTTTTAGTAGATACATGAGAGACTTGCTTTGTTATCAAATAAAGTGAATCTAATTTGATTTGCATTTTAAACATTAAATAAAAGTTTAAAAGATATTATTATTTATTGTATATATTAAGTTTTTAGTTATGATACTCCCAAAATAATTTTGCAGAAATCTGCAGATTTTTAGCAAAATTCTCCACAGAAATAGCAAAAAATGTCCGCAGATTCCGTCTGGCCCTAGTTATAAGTTAAATAGATGCTAGGCCTATATTAAACCTCTTGTCAACATTTTGGAAATTGTTTTTGTTTTTATTGAGATATTGTTTAAAATGTTACTTTTCAAAGGGGGTGTACTCAGTATAGTATAAATTACTCATCTTTATTTCATTCTGTCTAACGTTACAGTTATCCGTGCTGTTGTACTCATGGAATTTTCATTTCAAAATGGCTGCCGCATGACACTACATCTAGTGGCTGTTTCCCAAATAGCAACAGATTGTCGCCTATTGGTGATTATATGCTCTTTGCTATTTGTTAGCACATTATGAGCAAATGCAATGTTATAAGCGTCTCCCAACAAACTTCCAACCACCCATCCTGCAAGTCGATTGTGTTGAAAAGCCTCATGTATTGTTTCTAATGGACTGCTTCAGATAGCACATTTGACACAGTTGTAAGTATCTGTCGGGTCTGATGTGCAGTGTGACAGTGATGGCAGCAGTACCTTGAGTAAGAGCTGAGGCAGCGGTGGCAGCAGCAACTGCAGAGCTGTGCTCAGGGTTATCAGTGTTACATTCAGCCCTCAGCTTCATGCGCTCATACTCCCTCATCCTGGCCAATGCCTTATCTAAATGAATCACTGTGTTACCTGGAAGAGCAGGAAGGAAAAAAATGGAAAAGAGAGAGCGAAAACTGTTCAAGGGGAGTATGACAGAATTCAGCCCAGCACAGCCCCAGCCTTAGCAAAGCAAGAATGATCATAGGTAAAGCAACCCCAGCCTATAGGTTTTTAGCATCATTGAGCTTGAGCAAAAATGCTCTTGTCTTCTTACCCAGGTCATCACTAGCAAACGGTTCAAGGTTGGAGGACGTAGACAGAAGGCTCTCGTTGTCCATGGAGTCTCTGTCTGGTACCCTCTTTAGTACAGAGTTGGATTTAACGGTTACAATCTTGTCAGAGGCATCCTGGAAACATAAGGGAGGAAAAATTATTGGCTTGTGTGATCATTTTGTGCAAAAAACAAACAAAACAATAACAGATGGAGAGCAAATGTCTCACGTTGTCACTAGTAGCCAAGCTCTCACTAGGCGTGAGCTCTGATTGGGAGCCTGTAGCCCATACAGCTGGACCTAAAGAGGAGGCCTGTTCATCTGCCACACTCTTCTCCGTAAGGTGTCTCGTTACAATGTCCTGGTGGTCCAGAGCCAGAGACACATGGACAAAACAAATAAATAAATAATTAGTCCTAGGATTAATTAAAGATTAAATCACATCTAAAATAAAATGTTTCTATTATATATTTTATGATGTGATAGAACCTAAACAATTTTGTTTTATAAATATTTAAACTTATATATAATTTGTATGATATATACATTTTATGCAAATATAAATAAACTTTTTTCTCAAATATACGCATGTGTGTGTTTATATATATATATATATATATATATATATATATATATATATATATATATATATATATATATGCTCATACATATATATATATATATATATATATATATATATATATATATATATATATGCTCATACATATACATAATACATATATGCACATACATATACACAGTACACACATATATTATGTCAAAACAAACTTTTATTTTGGATGAGATTAAATCACAATTAATTTTTTTGCACAGCACTAAAATAAATAAATAGATGTTTATTACCAATACAAATTATTAAATCTCAAAGAAAACTGTTACAGAACTCTCTAAAGGGTCTACTAGTGCAGTGTAAAACAATCCATATTAAAAGTTAAGTTTTGTTAATTTTTATGACGTTACTATTAGCTATTTAGATAGATTAGATAAACTACAGACAGTACATGCTTGTGTAGAATACCTGCAATGAATAGAGCGCCCTCTGGCGTAGATAGTCTGTATTGAGCAGCTGAAGCTCATGGAAGAGCTCAATGAGAAAGTGAGGGCGAGACTCATTTTGAGAAATCAGTGTTGCCACTTCAGAGTAGATGGTTTCTCTCAAGGCCTCAAAGAGTGAGAAATCACTGCTCACATCTACAGAAGAGAAATTTGCACAATAAAAAAAAAATGAATAAAAGCAAACAAAAAGTAGATTAACAACTGCAGACACTGCCAATTAATTTTACAAATATCTAACCATTTAAAACGTCAACATAAGTGTAAGTAAATCATTTGCAAACGTTACATTCAAACCACTGCTCACTGAACATTGAAGGAATTTTAAAAGCTGTGTTTAGACAAAACCATGCGCAGATCAATT
Source organism: Danio aesculapii (assembly GCF_903798145.1). Lineage (NCBI taxonomy): Eukaryota > Metazoa > Chordata > Actinopteri > Cypriniformes > Danionidae > Danio > Danio aesculapii. The sequence continues at coordinate 44,355,979 of NC_079435.1, forward strand.
CAAAAGCAAACATCCATATAAAGAACACACTAGAATTAAATGGTGTTATCAATAAAACAGTGCCCCCCCCTCCCCTTCTTCCAATGTTCTAATATAATGCTACTGTACAACAGAAAGGAAGTGCTTCTAAATCTGTATGTGTGAGAGAGTCTACCCCCTCAAAATAAAAACACCTAGTTCATATTTAGCGCTTGTGGATATAGTTTATATAACAGATGAGGAAAAAAGATACACAAAAAGGAACACACATGCAGAAAAATGTTAGCAAATAGTTAGCAGATCAAACAGCTGATGAACATGGAGTTACCTGGGACTTCAGTGCATGCAATTCTGTTAGAGAGAAAAGGTGTTCTCCAAGCATATGCTGTGAAGAAACCAAGCACAGAACCAAAAATGAAATGGGAACGAACAGAAATTAAAATGAAAGTAGTGAGTAACATTTTAACACAGCATATGGACACAGGGGACATAAACAAGATGTTTAAACTAAATAAAAATGGGACAAATGTTGCTTCTCCTGCTACACTGCTGGAAGGTGCTTCTGTGGTTGTCAAATATTAGCAATAAGAGAGTATCCATTGTTCTGCATGTGAATATAGCGTTTAATCCAGTGAGATCTATAGATGAATGAGATCTGTATGAAGAGTCATACCAGATGAGAGGTCATTTGGTTTGCTGTTTTTAGTCTTGCTGTCCAGTTTTTCCTGTGTGAGCTTGTCCAACAGACCCTGATTGAGCTCTTTACATTTGACCTGATTGGAGCGCTCTCTCTCAAAATGAGAGTCACTTGAAACACTGTCACTGTCCACAGAAGCTGAAAGAGAGGATGAAAACAATAACTTTACTCTCATAGGCTTTATGCAATTTTGTTCACCTATTTTAAAAATCGAAATCAGCTTTGTCAATTATGCTACAGGTACAGACACACAGAGAATTGAAATTACGTTGCGATCAGAGTCTGGGTGCATACAGATAACAAAAACAATACAAATAGAATGCACATAAACAAATAGTTATAGTAAATTTTAGGAGAGAAAAAAAATACTATATACAAAAAAGGGTAGACAGAAGGAGGAGTGCAAATAAGTGAAGAGTGCAGAGCAATGAGACTTTGTTAAAAAGACAAAAACAATTTTCAAAATAATAATAATAATAATAATAATAAGTAATTAAAATAAATTAAAATAATAAATTAAATTAAATAATTTTATGTAAATTTCAATTAAAGTAGAACAACAAAACTAAACAAAGGAACACTAAAAAATAAATTAAAATAAATTAATTAATTAAAATTAAATTAAATAATTTAAAAATATTCATTCATTCATTTTCTTTTCAGCTTAGTCCCTTTATTAATCTTGGGTCGCCACAACGGAATGAACCGCCAACTTATCCAGCATATGTTTTACGCAGCGGATGCCCTTCCAGCTGCAACCCATCTCTGGGAAACAATACCACTACACTATGGACAATATATAGTATATATATATATATACATGGACATATATATATATATATATACACACAAAAAACAATACAAAGCTGATTTTTTTTCCTTGCTCTGATAAAGCATTTGTTAAAAACTTCAACATGATTAATGTTTTCTCTGTCTAAACACAACTATCATTATTATATCTAGCAGATTGTTTTCCTCATGTAGCAACAGTGTTAAAAATAGCTTGGAAAAAAAAGTTTAACGTGACTTAAATTACATTTCACAGATCACATTAATCAATTAATCATTAATAAGCAGAGATGTCTCAAGCACAGGGAAATTGTTCAGGTGAGAAGCGCAAGCAGATAAAACACTGTCGTTTGCCTGCGTAGGTCAGCATGCAACAAGCTGCATGTGAGGACTGGATATTAAACAACTTTGTTCACGTACCGTCAGGAAAGTACTGCCTGAAGTTACCTGAACTGAGTCTAAATTGGGCATTTAGGCGGTGGTCATTTGACCGTTATAAAGTTTGTTGCGCCAAACATAGTGGTCATGGCAGTAAAAATCGCGGTCAGCCACTTCAAACAGTGTGGAAAAAGTTCAGCGTCGATGACGTACGTGGATGTGTGACTGAGCACCGCTGCTAACAGACAGGAGCAGATAACTAAAATCAGCTGATTCTTGTTGTTGGCCGGTCGATTGGTGCATCTCAAATAGAAATATATTTTCCTCCCAATATAATAGCCCTAATGTGATATGAAGATTTTTGCTTGTTAGTTACAGAAAACGAAAAACTGTTCTCAGAAAGTATGTTATCATTTATTTAATATAGTCGAAACATTTTCTGCACAGCTATTGACATCGTGATTGCGATATGATTAATCGTGCAGCACTATGACATACTATTTCTACATTCTGTAAAAATTAGCTTCGAGTATATCAAACCAATAATGGTGCAAGTCAAACTTTAAATACAGACACACCAGTGTTCTTCTGTCCCCTGCCTCTCTTCCTGCGGCTCTTCATGTTAGGAGTCTTGTCTCTGGATGCCAGGCTGGCCTGTGCCGCAGCCTTGCGTCCTGCTCTGAAGGTCTTGGTGACAGTAGTCGGGTCTGCTCTGTCTGGCAGGCTGCTCATAGACTCCTGGGAGTCAGGTATGTAAGAGCGATTATGAGATGTAGAAGGGTGAGGGACAGGAGATGAGGAAAGAGAGTTCTGCTCTATCTGACTCTGATGGTCAGAGGTAAGAATGGGCCTCTGACTAGAACGATTCAGAGAGGAGTTTAACCAGCTGGAGTTATTAGCATCAGCCAGATTATCAGAGTGAGACTGAAACCTATAAATGGAAGAAAAAAAATTAAAAGGATTAGTTTTTTCTCCTTTTTGCAAGATCATTTAGTTGAATGAGAAGCTAACAAACATTTAAAGCAATTCTTACCATTTTTAACCCCTAAGTCAAGAGCTATTTTGAAGTTTCCACCTGGATTTTGCCTACCCGAATTCAAAATCTCCCAAAACCACATGCAGAGGTGTGAACGCAAACGTTTGGTATCATTTTAAAGAACACCCTTTAAGTTTTCATAAAACACTGTTGAAAGTGACTTAAATAATTGTATATGTTGTCTGTGTTATAATAAACCCCTCCAAAAAAGATACGCTTTTTTTTTTTGTAAACTCAAATTTGAAAGTGTCCCTTTTAGGTTTTGTGTGGTCTAAGTTGCTGTAATTAATTTTGGTGGTTCCTGCACATGTCAGTTTTCATAGGAAAAAAAAGGAAAATGTCTCTATCATAATCTATGCAAAGGTTATTCTATTCCAACTGATGAGAAAATTTAAAGAACGCAGAAGTAAATTACGTCACGGACCCGGTAAGGAGAGTTTATGAGGTTAAAATGTATTTACATCATAAAGAAATATTGTACCGTTTCTCTGCATTATTGAGTGGAGATCTCTGTAGTGGAGGGGGGAAATTCATGTACTCCGTTTTGAGGGATATATTTGGATCATGATGTTGATCTGAGCTATCCTGGTTCTGCTGGAAATCTCTTACTGAGGGGGGAAACATGGGAGCGAAATTAAATCCTGGAGACAGAAATGAATTTAAAAAAAGTTAATATTTTAATACTTTGGCAATTTCTTTTAAATAAATATTTACAGTTAAATGGCAGACTTACCAGCTGGAAAAGGGGAGAAATTTGGAAGTCCAGGAATATTGAGTGTATTGCCAGGTGGGTAATTTAGGAACATAGATGCAGGATCATGTGCAACACTTTGATTCTGCTGTTGTCCTGATGATGACTGGCTCTGCTGCTGCCGCAATAGATCATTCAGAACCTGCTTTAATCTGTCACAAACAAACAAACAAAAAAAAAAACATTTGTGATAAATTAAGCCAAATGTTACAAAACAGATTCTATTTTAGTCAAATCCTGTTTTTTCAAAATTGCTTCAAAAATGTACTATACAAATACATTTAACTAAAATAGATTTTACAGTATTTTAATCCATCATGTTTGAGCATAAGAATTCAAATGCAACATAATCTGGCTCTACAAATATTGGTAACACTTTCAAATAATAGTCCATTAGTTAATGCATTTACTAACATGAACAATCAATTAGTACAATATTTATTATATCTTTGTTAAAGTTAATATCAAGTTAAATAACATTAGTTCATGCTAACTCACAGTGCTATAACTAATGTTAACAATACAACTTTAAATTAATAACGCATGAATAAATGCTTTACAAGATTATTCATACTCAATGTTAGTAACATTATTCTAAAGTGTTACCCAAATATTTGATAGTGTAATATATAGAAAATGTTTCATTCTTAATAATTGACCCTTCGCTAAGCCACACCCAAAAACTGTCACACACCAATCGTGTCTTAGCAACCGAAGCTACGCGTAAGAGGTCTGTCAAGATTTTGAGCGAGGGAAACAAGCCAAAGCGTTGTGCATATGGATTGTGCAAATCTAACACCCGGTATCCTAAACGTTTGGATGGGGTGGTGCAATTTTTTTCCCCTTTCCAAAGCCTAAAACCCAAGGGGAGAAATGCCAGCGGGGATCAAGCTGTGTGAGGGGTTGTAAAAGCAGCACAATTCAGTCATATTTCCATCTGTTCAAGCAAAACAGAGATATGATCACAAACTGAGCACTTGCGATCAATATACTTTACCCGCAGCTGTTTTTCAGTCATTTATATCCATCATGTCCATGTCAGAGCTGATGTCAATATAGCAGGTTAGTGTCTGCTTTTATATTTGGTGTTGGATTAATATTTGCTGGTAGGGAAAATCTATTTGTTCAATTCTGCCATTTATACTTTGATTTGCATTTCAATTTATTTATTTTTTACACTTAACTGCAAATTAGAATGGAAACAGTTTACAACTTTCTATGAATTAACTATATAGAAGCACAGTCCATGTGTGTTTCCTCGTCAGTTAGTAACGCTATATTTCATTGCACAATTAGTCTATCAGACTTTTTGGCTGAAAAAAAGAGAAATCACAGGTTAATTTGTTATTATTAGAGTATTTTTTCAGAGTATAAGTATTTTTTCAGAGTCATCTATCCTGCTGTGCATGAACTAAGCTGTTGAATGGTCAGTGTATGAGGCGGCTAGGCTTTAGCTTCAGTTTTAAGTTATTTTCTAATATGTTGCGTATTATAGGTGAATATACCCCTGTAATGCATACTGCAGTCCTTTTTTGTCTGGCTTTCTCAGATATCTCACCTGTTCCCAAAAATGACTAATTACGCCATTGGCAATGTCTGACACCGGCACATACATATTGTAATAAACGTCCCAGGCATGAAAGCTTGACAGGCATAACAACAGTAACTAAGGAGGGCGGGGCTTTGCAAAAGGTCAATTAATAGCTTATACTTTTATTTTTTTAAATGAATGTTCTTCTAAAGAAGTGTAAAGACGCACCGATTGACATTGTTCTGCTGCCAAGCCAGCTGTGTGTAGCACTGGTTTAGCTGGTGCATGATGAGAGGGACCTGAGGAGAGGTCACATTATTGGGCACAACACCGCATGGGCCTGTGAGCAGAGCCTGCAGCATGTATGAAAGTGTCTACGGAGGAGAAAAAAGATGTTAGTGAGATGGAGAAATCAAGTCGTTGACAAAATCCATTTTTGTACACTCTCACCTGCTGATCCTGAAGCAGAGTTTGGCACATGGTAGTGCTGAAGTTGAGCTGTTTCTGGAGGTGTGTGATCTGCTCCTGCCAGTGTGCTGGTGCAGCACCTTCAGAGAGAGACAGATCAGCTGCCCATCGCAGGTTCTCCTGCCTCTTGGCTTTGCTAGAATTTCCTCTCTCGGACTGCGGCTGCTGACGAGAACGACCTCTTGATCCACGAGGGGAAGGACTCGTGTTAACTTCCCTGAGAACTTTCAGACTGCAAAATGTTAAAGACTGTTAATAACAAATGGGGTGTATTTCCTATACAATCTAGAAGCTTCTTTACAGTGTGCCTTGTGTTTACCCCTCTCTGCTATTGCTATTCCTGTTGTAGTTGCGTTGTTTTTGTGCAGAGCAAGCATGTCGTTCATCGGTGGAGCTGGACTCCTCTCCCTCATCATGTTCATCATCGTCATCATCCTCAGCTCCTACCTCAGAGGAGTAATCATCATCCTCATCATCACCAAGAGGACACCGTGTAGAACCACCCCAAGTGGCCACGGTTCTAAAAGGAAAAATATGATTAGCATCAACTACTATTCTGTCAGAGAGCTGAAACTGTCAAGGCCATCAGTTACCTTTCATCACGACTGTAGGACTGGGTCTCGTGTGTGTCGCTTCTGAATGGAGAGTCAGGAAGTGTGCTTCTCCTCTGCTGCTCTGCCATCAGACTCTCCAGTTGTTTCCGTCTCTGCCTCAACTCTTCACGCAACATCTGGTGTCTTCGCATCTCTGTCCACAGCTAATATAAAATATGCTTTTATACTATAAACTTTGAAAAACAAAAGTTACTTTATAAAACATTACTGCACACTACATGACTTTTCAACATTGGCAGATCGATGTGCCATTCACACTACATGACTTGATTTTGTGTCTTTAAATTGTGGTGGTGTTCACACTACATGACAACATAATGATCCACAAAATGGAGGATTACAAACGCCATGATCTGATAACAACTTGTCCCCAAACAGCTCAGTCAAGTAGCCGAGCAGTAATAGAGTTTTTAATTTTTGTAATTTAATAACTCTTTGAAATAAAACTGACATTTCTTTAATACCCTGACGATTCCTAAATATCTGTGTATTTCTTCTAACATTGTTATTTTTTTAAATTACAAAACAGAAAAGAACTGAGTATTTCTACTTTTAATTACCATATTGGTCAAAATGACTGCATGCATGTCTGCAACTTTTCATCGTGACTTTAAATATGTGTGCCTTTTTGTCTAGCAACTTCCTGCTAGCATAAACATAACTTTTGATATCAAAAACATAAATTTACTTCAGATATATCTTTCGTGGGGTCGAGTCGGCCTATTGGTCTGGAATATTTAGCATGCTAGACATTGGATTTCCATCTGCGAGGTGTTAGCGATGCGACAGCGAGCCTCTTTGATGCGTTGTTCAGTAGTTCACACATAAAGACTGCTGAGCACCCCCAGATTTTTTCCCCGATCTGTCGGCGAGCTTGTTAACTTCCATATCGGGCTTAAAATCCTGTAGTGTGAACTAGGCTTTAGCAACGAACTTTCCCCTGCTAACACATCATGCTGATAAAGTTGAGCTGCTGTTGATTGCTTTGATGAGCGCTGATAAATGTTTATTAATATAAAAGTTTACATTTCACAAGGATGCACATTATTATTATTGCAAAATCTCATGAAACTGCAAACAAGCCATTAAAATTTTAACATTAGACAGGATTGGCAAGAAAATCTATACTTCTAATCATTAATATGTTTTGATGGTTTTATAAAGACACAAGATAGTAGTATTTAACTATTTTAAATGCAACTTTCGCTTTACAAAACTCATTTGATAAATAAAAACAATATTTTTATTTGGATTACATTCACACTAACCTCATTGTCAGTGACGGTGACTGGAGGAGGTTCAGTTGTGGGTTTGAGGCACTAGTGTTGGCTTTAGCTGAGGAAGAAGATTGTAATGGTACAGGAGCAGGAGTAGAGGCTGCTGCTGGAATCTTCCTGCTCATCTGACCACTGGCACTACTGCTCACAGACGACTGAAAATACAAGAGTTAAAAAAAATAAACTCAGTCTATGCAGATTTGCAGCTGTGCGTTTCAGGACAGCAACCTCCTGTAAATCATAAGTGCACATGTTTGAAGTACCTGAAGATCAGGGCAAGCCCACTGTATGTCCTGTATCTTCCCCTGAATCTCCAACAGTCTCTGTCTCTCTTCATGAAGCTGCTTTAGTTCATGCTGCTGCTGCTTGAGTTTCTCCTCATACATCTCTCTCTGAAAAACAAACATCAGACAAGCCATTTCACACAGGTCACTTTGCTGCAGCTTGATACTAATGAAACATCTCACATTCCCATATGACGAGCACACACTAACCTGGCCTTATCACAGAGGGCAATGTCTCTCTGGGCTTTGGGAGCTGTTGCTCGGGTGTTGTTGGGTTGCTGCTTTAAACCCTCATCCTCATTAGCTGTAGTACCATCTGTATCATCACTCTATAGTAACAATAATGGAAATGTTGACAAGGAAAGCTCCATTCACACTATATTTGCATGATGGATGACCAGAGCCTCCCCAGGCCCTCACCTGCACCATGGCCACCAGTTCTTGAAGTTGTCGGAGTTCTGTTTGGCTGTTTGAAGACGGTGAACTTTCTGAGCATACTCTGCATCACCCCCCAGACTGCTCCTATGACTGGACCCTGAACCATCACTGTCCCTACCTCCTCCTCCTCCTCCTCTAGCTCCGTCGTCATCCTCCAGCGCCTCCTCATCCTCCTCATCTTTAACTCCATGGTAAGGCCCTTCTCGGTTGTGCTGACATTCTGAAGTGATTACAACGCAAAAAAGTCAAGAAGAAAAGTGAATATACTAATATTTCAAACCTTGTTAATACAGCATGTTTTTAAGTTTAGAGTATGAGGCTTGACCTATGATTGAAGGGATGTGAGACTGCGTAGGTTGGCTGCTGAGCGATTATTGATTTCACATTCTGTGTTTAGGCGGCCATCTCTATTATTGAGGCACTGCGAGTCTTTGTCAAACTGTTCATGTCCATCCAGTTACTTGGAGTCTGTGGTTGGGCTGGATTTCTACAAAACAAAACAAGTTACTTTCTAATTTGACCTCAATTAACTTACAAGCAGCTAGTCCACATATTTTGTACTGCAACCTGAACATTCAAAGCCAGAAACTCAAAACCCAAATGTTCACTTTAATACACCAATAAAATGGATTTCAACTTCATACCTGATGTTGGTGACTGGTTCGTGGTTCTCCTGCTCTGAATCAAACATGGCCTCAAAAAGTGAACCGTCCTCAGTTCCTCATCTTCCTCCTTCACATTCTCATTTACAGTATCCACCACCATATCTGATGTCTGTTCATAATACTGAACAAGCTCTCTTAGCTCATTCAATCGCTTGTGCACTTCCTTCAGCTTCCTGTATTAAGTGACAAAGTGGTAATCAAATATAGAGAGCTGCAAAAAACAAACATGCAGCAATATCCTTTAATACAGACTCTCATGTGATATCGAATGAGATGACATTACAAACCTGAGTTTGTCAGCAGAGTGGCTGTTATCATCAATCTGTGTGTAAGCAGAGGAGGAGTCCTGCCTCACTGGACGTGGCCCATTTCCCTCTCTACCCAAAACTGAGGGACGCTCCGACATGCCTACAAGTGCACTACGCTGGCTGACGCTCTGACCTGAAGAAAAACACATTTCCAATTGAACAATTAATCTAAAGAGAAGAGAGACAGTAATCCTATTAGATGCATGTGTTATGTGAGGGAGGGAGGCTTACAGGAACTGTTGTTGAGGGTCTGGTCTCTAAGGGAATGGAGTTCTTTAGAATCTTGTCCCATGGTCTGCTTTTTGTCCTGTAACTCCTGTAGTTAGAAAGTTTTGCGCTGGCCGAGGTTGATGCAGTAGTTAGTGGGGCAGAGGAAGGTAACTGACCCCGAGAATTATGGGGTAGTGCGTGATCGGCACACCTCTCTTGAAAGAGAGAGACATTCTGCCTGCCGTCGGTTGTCTGGGACCACCTGAGACTGAAAGAGTGTAGCAAGGGTTATAATAGTTTGGAATTTGTCTTTAGTTTTTATTCGTTTTGACTTTTGTTTTAAATTCAGTTAGTTTTAATTTGTTTTTAGAGGTAGATTTACTTGTTTTTTATTTACAATCATATTATATGCTTAGTTTTAGTTTAGTTTTTATCAGTTTCAGTATTCGTTTTAGTTTTTTTTTTATAAATTAGAATATTTGTTAGGTAAAAGATACAAAATCATCAGAATATTGTACAATAACTCAACCAAAGATATATTTTTGAAACCTGTATTCAGAGGTCACATGAACACTACCATCTACCCATCCTCGAATAGCAGTCCTAAGTACCGTATTTATGCAAGGTTGCTTCTGGGGTTGGATATAAAGTAGTGATAGAAAATTCAAATCTTTTCCACAAACCGGATCTTTCCTGACCATTCTCCCATGTTAGGCCTCAACATATCAAAAATATGCTGTCAGCAATAATAATTTCAGCCAGTTAAAACATCAGCATAATCTGAAAAATTTCTTACAATGATTTAACGTTACGTTTTGCAAGCCAACTGAAGCATGATTCACTTATTTAAATTCCATTAGGACTTTCTGTTGTGAAATAAACTTATGTTTTGCCAGATCCTGTTATTTAAGCCCTCTGTTTACACGCGCTGCAGTAGTTTAAGTTTAGTTCAGTCACAGCAAGCCGTTATGTACTGTTTGTGTTCGGTTCACTGAATCACAAATGCACATTATTATGAGTTCACCTGTTCTCAAATCCGATCTCTGTGTACTGTTCTAATAACTGAATAACTTGGGAAATTGGTTTATTTCGAGTCAGAGGGCGTATCAGGCATGTTAAAAAATAAGTATTTGTGGATAAGTGCTTACTGGAGACAAGAATCATTTCAAATGATTCGGTTTCGATTTGGTTCAACCGGTCCACTTAGAAGATCAGGTTAAAAAGAATGATTCGTTTTGCGATCAGGGTCCTAATTTGAAAATTAAACGCATTATTGGGTGTGTTTAAATTAATACTTTTAAGTATTACTGCCCGGGTCGTATTTAATGCTGTCATGTCCAGTTGTTTCTGCTGCAGAAGCAACAACAAGGACTGACTGGAGAAGGACTGGCTTGATCCGACCAATGGCAGCAGGATTATAGACTCCAATATGCCGTACGGCTCAACAGCTGGCGTAAAACTGGCATCACGAAGCAAATATATTGACTTCTAAAAGGTTTGTGTATTAAATACATTTACAAAGACGTAAACGAAGGACATTTTGCTATAATTTTAGCTAGTTTTGCATGTACACAATATAGTTTCAGGGAGTTCTAGTTTAAAAAACTCTCTCTTTTATTTTTATTTCAGTAAACGAAAATGTTTTTCAATTCTAGTTTTTGTGTTCATTTTCATTAACTATAATAACCTTGGAGTGTAGTAGTTATTTAGTGATGCGTGAACCATTAAAAAAAATAAACCATGTGGTTAGTATATAAAAAAAAAGTACTATATCAGGTAATGCGGAGATATTATGCGTTTTATATCCCATACAAATAATTGACAATTTACAGGTGAGCTGAAAAATGGCAATGTACATAGTAGTAGTAGTACATTACTTAACAGTTATAATTTTGGAACGCTAAAATTTGTATTATTATAAATTGTAGCAATCTGTTACATATTCTTGGTGATAAAAATATATTTGTAAAAAATTGTCTGGTTCACTGTGTATACCTGAGAATCGTGTAGTTGGTTGTGAAACCGCTGGATAAGATCATTGAGTTCATCATTGAGCTCTGAAGTAATGCTCCTGCCAGACACACTTCCAGTAGTCTCCGTAACAACTGTAACACGTAAAACAAAATAGAAAACATGTAGAATAAAAACAAGCAATTCTAACGTCTAAAGGCTCAAATCCCATCGTAAACATCACTCGTACCAGTGTCATCCATCACTGCTATGGCTAGTTCAGCGCTTTGCTGCATGGCCAGTAGTGCAGCTTGACGGCCTTGTAGTGCTCGGAGTTGCTCCTGCTGTTCCAGCATCTTTTTTAGCAAGTCATGCTGCTTTCGCATATTTTCTAGCTCTTCTTTCTGCTCTCTACAGACCCCATGGCCCTAAAAGAGAGGAAGATTTCAGTGTGGCAAACAGCTAGTATCAACATATGGAACCATATAGCAACATCATGCTGAGATTTAAGGTTGTCAGAGGCATTACTGTCAGCTAAGGTCTAGGATCAACAATAAGCATCACCACTGGCCAAATGCCAGTGCAAAAGACTTTCAGGACATTCAATCATAGATTTTATGTCTCAACAATAACTTGTAATTTCTGTTACTCTTGGTATGAATTTTGATGATTTCAAAATTATTAGGGTAACATTATCTAATCTGTACAGGCATTTAAAACTTCAGATATCATTTTGACACTTAGACAGTCATTTCTAGATATTACTGTAGGCTGAAATGTATTCTTTAAAAAACTATTACATTTTATTATGGCAGGTCAAACTACTGACCTGGCCAGGTTAGCAGGGAATACCACCGCTGAAATCAAAACTAATAAAGGCTAAAGACTAAAGATATTCTTCAAGCACTAAACCCCAAAGCAGCTGCTCATGGACCAGTAATTAAGATATACTGTCCTATTCTAAAGCTTGCTTTTCCTTTGTGGAACTCCCTTCCGTTTTATCCTCAAATGAACTCAATAACAAAGTATAAGGGCTACACGGTGTATGTTTCAGCATTGATATTGCAAGCTGACCAGGTGCTACAGTTCTGAACACATTTTTGTGGAGTTGTTGCAAAAGTGTAAAGTGAAATTATCGTTTGCATGTGCTTTTAAGGCCTGACATTGGATCATCATTTTGCAATGTCAAATCTAGCCCTACCAAGATTATTTATGTTTCTGAACACAATATTAGACTGCCCTTGCAGTCAAGAAAAAATGTAAAAACAAAAAAGATCGTAAAAGGGCAGCATCTAACAAGCAGAACATGCATGCATTACCAATATCATCTTACAGTTCCATGGAAATCTGTCAGCATGAAATGTCTTCCTGCAGCATGCCAAATCTCACCAAAAAAATTGAATATCAAAATGACATACATACAGATTAAAAGTATGTTTGATAAAACGAAATAATTAAGACACTACACCAACTTGCCTCACATTCAGTGACAAACTAGAAACATACTGTAGGAAAAACAGCCAAAAAAAATTAATAAATAAACAAAAAGCTCCCATTTGCAGAAATCTAAGTGAGTGTTTGCAAGCCATCTTTGCTTACAAAGCATAAACTTCAGACTATTATAAATATTCTATCAGATTATATCAGACTACTATTCTATTTCATCTAGGATTTCAGAGCAGTTTACAAGAGCAGTACAACTTTTACTATCTTACATGTAATTAAAGTTTTCAAGATTATAGAAAATAAAATAAACAGGCCAAAAACATCAATATAGTATTTCTCCCTTGAACTGAACACAGGAATCAAAACTAAAATTACAACTCGAAGTCCTCACTACATAAATATAAAATACATCTATTTTGCATACTTTTTGTAGTTACATCAATAACAGACAGTTGCCGGTTATTAGACAGCTGTCATTTTAAGACCTGGTTGGATATTCTCTCCCCAATATTTGCTTTTTACAAGCACTTTTGTTTAAAAATGGCAGGCTTTCACCTTTATTACGATAGGACAGTAGAGATTTCAGACAGGAAAGCATTGGGAGCAGAGGGAGGGGAAGGATTGGCTAAGGACCTCGAGCCAGGAATCGAACTCGGGTCGCCATGAGCACGTCGTGCTATATGTCGGCAAACAATACCATTAGGCTATTGGTGCCGACAAATGGCTGGCTTTTTGACATGGTGTGTATTTTTGAGCATTAAAGTGCAGACTCTGAGGTCCCTTGTTTAAACCATTACTCCTCGGCATGCACACAGAACCAGTACTGGATTCAAATGTCTTTTCACAGCTGGGTTCTAAATAAATAAGTTTAATGCCAAGCACATTCTGCTATTTACAGTCTTGTCCATCAACATTTCAATAACTTGAAACGGTATTGAAAAAAAGATTGTGGAGAAGTTCAAAATCAATCATGGTATAAAATTGTCATATCGTTAAATACTACTTTACATTCCACCTTGCATGCCCTGTACATTGTGATGATCAATGTTCAGTTCAGGCACCAAGAGACCCCCAGGAATGGGGCCTTTGTGCATACTCACAGTGGCACTGGAGGTTTCAGAGCGCGGCTCCAGGTTCAGAGACGTGCTCTCGGCCACCGAGCCTGAACCTACTGCAGAATCCACCGTAGCACCTTCATCATCCTCATCCTCATTTTCCTCGCCTGTAGAGCGCAGGGAGGAGGGGCAGGGCTCAGAACAAACCCAATTTAAAACTAGCCAATACTTGCAAAAACTGCTACATTTGAGAATTAAACGGATATAAACTGAACAGGAAAAAAGGCAACAGCACAAGACAATTATCTGGATATTAGATACTTTTCTACTCAACTTCACACTCAAAAACATTAACATGCACAGCTACTGCAAGTGAGGTCACCACTGAAGAGCAAAAGCATGCTGAGGGGAAAGAAAGACGACATGTTGCCCTAGATTTGGGCTCCAACATTAATCAAGGCCCTCACCACTAAGAATAAAGCCTAACACTGCATATCTGTGGTATGATTCAGGTTATTAGGAGTGCTGGCCAGGTTTGAGCAAGGTCTGAAACTAATTCATCACTAGACGCCAGACAAATTTCAGTATTTGTTTGTCTTGGCATTTTCTTTCTCTCAACAATACAACAATCATTTGTTCTCCAAAATCATTTCAAATGACAGAAAATAATATTGAACTTATAAGGTGCAGCATTTATTACTTGTCATTTATTGTCAAGTTACCTTAACATCAAGTTACCTTAAGTAGATATATTTAAATGCAGTTTTACAAAAGCAGATTCTGTATTTCAAACTGCACTAAAATCCCCCGGCATATAAAAGAATGAACTCAAAAGACTCAACTCCATTCTAATATTTATTTTTTTTTTTTTTTCGGCTTAGTCCCTCTATTAATCAGGGGTCACCACAGTGGAGTAAACCGTCAACCTATCCAGCAAATGTTTTACACAGCGGACTCCATTCCAGCCACAACCCAACACTGGGAAATCCATTCTAATTTGCCATTTTTAGTTGCTCTTGCAAAGGGTTTTAGGAATGTACCAAATAACTTATACTTGACAAGCTTTGATTAGGTTTTTGTAATACTGTTATTATTTAACTTTTTTTTTTCCTTTGGAACAACAAATAATATGCCTCTAACTGAAATATTTGACTGAAATTAGGTACAAATGTAATCAAGCCATTAGAAATAAACCACAAGCATTAACTTTCACAGCCCTATATTGGATGCTTGGGCAGTAGGCCTTAAAAAGTGTTGTCATTTTGTGATAACCCACAAATTATAAAGTTTATACTAGTGTTAACATTTGCATGTCTGTATTTTACATCTATCGGCCACTGAAAAACAAACTACAGTACCTGAAACTGTAATATATTAATATATGGTTATTAAACACACGATCAGCCAATACAACATGTCATATTTCGCCTACTAGCAGTAAAAATTATTAGGGTGGCATATAACAGAACAACTCTCTAATAAACAAAAAGAAAGATACTAACCAGCATCTTCTGAAGAAAACGCAGGTAAGATTTCTCCTGCTCTTTCAAGTGAGAGATGAGGAGAGAGAGACGTTCCACGTTTGCAGGCACATCGTTCTTTTCCACCAGGTCGTCTCTCATGGATGTGGCCTTGCCAATGTATTCACGAATTTGCACCAGTTTACTGACAACCTAAATGGGAAAAAAAAGCTATGTGAATAAACAGGAGCACCAAGCAGGAAAGATGCTAAAGAAATGAGCAGAAAGGTATGCAGACTGAAAAATAGATGGAAGAGACAGAAGGAAGTGAACAGAAAGACAGGGAAGAGAAGAGAAAGAGACCAAGGAAGAGCTCACACACACGGACAGTGGCATATTTTAAACTGGCCTAAATTCTGAGCGCTCACTGACACATCTGTGCTCCAGTTTTTGCTCAGGCAACAACGGGGAGAATGTTCTAATGAACAGAGTGGTTGTACAGTCTACTTTATTATTTTAAAAAGCAGACCATTTTAAAGGCTTTTACAATGGTCAGCTTACTATTCTTAATAGACAGTTACATCAGTTTTAGGGCCAATCCCAATTCTACCCCTTAGCCCTTCCCCTTATTCCAATTCTCTTTAGCTTAAAGGCGTAGGGCTAAGGTGAAGGGGTGAATAGCCTTTCGAAAAGATTTTTTCAGGAGTGCTGAAGTGCTGTCTCATTTCTTAGGGGTACATTTTAAAGCCCTTCCCCTTCACCACTCAGTTTTAAGGGCCATTGGAAGGGGTAGGGGTACCAAAAATAGAATTGGGATTGGGCCTCACAATACAAATATGTAAGGCTGCATGATAACAGTAAAAATGTTAATCACGATTAATAATGACGATTATTCCTTTGGTTAACTTTTATTTTACATGTACACCAACAAACTTCACAGCAACAAATATAAAAAAAAAACACACACAACTTTTAATAAAATAAAAAGGTAATAAAACTGGGTGGAGGCAGCCATAAACACTTAGATTAAGAATCTCACTCACTACTCTGTCGGTAACTTCTGTGCTGACCAGCACCTATAATAATGATCCAAACGTTTGTTTAGAGTGGACCCAGTATGTGCTCAAAAAGTGTGGCTACATGTGGTGAAGAACAATGGCAAAGATAAAGTCTAACTATTGTAATAAAACTATTATGTTATAAAGCAGGGTGTCACGACCAACATGGCCAAGAATTTGCGGTTGGTTCACATATTTCACAAACATTGGATTTAAAAGAACGCACCAGGTTTTGTGCAGTTTAGGTTTAACTTTTTAGCGTGCCAAGTAGTTCAGTGTTTTTAGTTAAATATCTTGAGGTGAAAATAAATGGCGCATTCTCTCTGCCTCCCCATTCATTAGCAGAGGACGTGCAGGAGAGATGGCTTACACTCCGACACTCATAATCTTAGCTTTTGCATTGGACATGTAATTATTCACTTTCGATGTGTTCAAATATTTGTTTAAACGAATTTTAATAAAGCATATTAAAAACATGTAGGTCTAATCAAGGAAATTAATCTTTAATTCTAATAATTTCATTATTTAATATATAAAATAGGCTAGTCTTTTCATAAAGGGTGTTTAATTGATCTGAACTTTTAATTCGATTCTTTTTTTTTCTTGTAAATTATAAAAAGTTGCATCAGATCGATGAAAACAAACCTGAATTCCAGAGTGAACAGGACCAAAATTAGGCTATTTTTTTTTACATTAGAACAACTGGATACATTGTCTTCTGTCAACATGACTGGCAAATGCGTCGGGAAAAATTCATAAATCTCCATGTATATTTGGTTAATTTAGAAAACAAATGTTGTCTGGTTTATTAATGTTAGCAAGGCATAAAAAAAGGCAAAGCAGAATTCTCCTGAGCTCATTAGCGGCACTGACAACAGCCACTTTGTGGTGGCTTTTAAGGTGGTTAATGAGGTTTGTTGTGTTGTCTTTGGAAGCTTGGATTGAACAAGAGCAAAGGCTACCTGATCAACATCACATTACTAGAAAAATACGCTTGCAATCTAGAACAGTCACTTCATGCTTGTGACGCAGTACAATTCGTAAACTCAGCCCATTAAACTAACGGCTTGGTCTTTATACTGTAAAATCACGATGATATTAACCTTATTGATATCATTATCCGCGATAATAATATGATTAATTGTGCAGGCCCTAAATAAAAGTGTTAAAATTAATCTAAATTGTTATGATGCATCACAATATCCTGACTAATTTAATTCTAAAAAGGAAGTAATTATGGATCCAAGGTGAAACACAAATACACACAACTCAAGACATTACTAATTAAATTAAACACATCTTGATTACCCTGACGGCTAATCAATGGAAAGCTCTCCTCTCCCATCCTCCAAATCCCAACCGGGCACCGTCCAGACTAAAAGGTTCTTTAACCAACTGCTGGAACTGGGGCAAAAAGCTCTTTCCCAGGACTCTGTTTTCTTGGGTTCCTTGCCCCCCAGTGGTGGAAGAGGTGGACGCAGTGGGCTCTTTGCTTTTGTATGTGTTGAGGTGAATTTGGCAGAGAAGTTGAAAGGTTTCTTGGCCTCAGTAGACCAGCTGTCTTTGATTGTGGGCTGCAGTTACACGGCCTTGAGAATCACTGCCAAATACTTCTCTGTTGGGATGAAAATGTGATATTGTTAGGATTACCAAATGATGTCTCTGACATTTGCATTTCCTTTTTAAAAGCTGGCCTGAATTTGATGGTGATCTATTTGAGATTAAGGGCTTGCTTCTGAGGATTTGCTTCAGAACAAGTTCAAATCTATGTACTTCCCTGTCGTGAAACAGTAGCATCTTTAGAACTTCAGCCAGATTGAATGCGTAAGTGAAAGCGTGTCATAACTTAATCCTGGTTTATAAAGCTCCACTCACCTCAATCCAAATCAGTGAAGTTATGACTGACGGAGTCGGTCAAGCTCAGCCTGGTCAGGCACAGACATCTGAGTGCTGTATTTGACATGAGAAAAGGAATGGGGTGTACGTGCTCTCCGTCGCCCTGCTCCAGGGGTAGACTCTGGAGAGATGTCATTAGTTAGCCTGCTCTCTGACATAGCAGAGAACTTCTTCCTGTTCTTCTCAGATGAGCGGTTGGCTTTCTTCTGCTGCACTCCCCAATCCTGAGAGAATGGAGAATCAACATTTATAAACATTACACAATCGGAAAGTTTAAATGAAGATTTATTGGTCAAGCTATGACTAAGCATGAGGTGCACAACAGCTCTCAAATATTGAACGTTGCAGGAATACGTCCTTCTCAAACTGGGAAAATGGGAAGCTTGTCTTTCCATGAAATAGATCTATATTCAACTCAATTGAAAAATATTTCCTGATTTATTATGACACAAAATATCAGTAATGCTCCTTTTATTTTTTATGCATATTGGCAAAATGCATTGCTAGTAAGTGGCTAAATTAGACTACAGAGGTTGTCAGATACCATAAATGTCATAACGAGGAACAGGAAATCACATCTATATACTAGATCACTTCAACTGCCTTGTGTGTTTATACCCACACCGCTGCAAGAGTTGTGGGAAGCTGGCAGTGAAGTTACATATGGTTATTATAGTTCATATGCAATATGGTTAGTTCATATGCTCATATATTAGGAAGCCTTTTAAAAATACTAAACTTTGCTGGTAACTGAGCTATTGTCCTGCACTAATCTAAAAGTAAACGAAAAACTCCTGCTGGCTGTTTGCTGAGGGAACCAAGGTGATGATATCAACTTCCGTGTTGCCTACAAAAACATCTCATGCCAGCAGAACTCTTACTCCTCCTGTTACAAGGAAGTACAAGATCCAGAACTGAAATCCTACCATATTGTTGAGTCTATCATCCAAGCTTCCATTGGAGATGGTCCAGTTTTGCAGGCTCCTGCTCGTCTGTGCCATCTTCAAATGGAGGTGCCACCCGTTGCCATGATGAACCAATCAGAATCTGCAGAAAACACCAAGTATTCTTACACAGACCTGACCAATAGAAATTAATTAATCTTTTTGTTTTCATGTGAAGGCTGAAATTTGACCAGCTGCCAAGAATCATTCAAAACTGAAATTTACTCACACTTTACTTAAGTCCAAACCTGTTTACTTTCTTTCTTATGTTGAACAGAAAAACTATTTTGAAAGAAAGCTGGAAATCTGTAACCACTTTCATATGTGTTTGTTTTCCTACTATGGCATGAATGGTTAGCTTTTCAACATTTTTTAAAAACAAATTTTGCTCAACAGAAAAAAAAAAAACTTGGAACCTTTAGGGTGAGTAAATAATGAGTAAACTTTCATTTTTAGGTGAACTAACATTCCACACTGTCGGTGAGCATAACAGCATTAACCTGAATAAATTAAATAAAACAAATTATTAAATACTTTGATATACAGAGAACTTAATTTTTTAATGTGATAATGTAACAGGGAGCTTGTGCAGGACCGTTTACTGAGACTTCAGGTAGACTGATGATAGTATTAACTTTCTTCAAAACACTTATTTACCATCATAACATCTCAATTTAGGGCTGCACGAAAATTGACATTGAAATATTTTTTTTGCTGTGATATATATATATATATATAATATATATATATATATATATATATATATATATATATATATATATATATTGTGATATGAATATAATTTCACCAGATGATTTGAATCTATTTGGAGAGATTTATTTAATTTATATCACTTTAGATGATCATGTATTTTCTATGCAGTGCATATGAACAAGATATAATAAATTACAAGCACATAAAAATATGACAAAGCAAAAATTAAATCTATATAAACAGTGCTTTATGGTTTTCTGGAAAGTCTAACAACATCCAAGTTCAGAAATTGAACAATAAAACATAAAATAACATGATCATCATTGTATAAGTAATAATATTTAATAATATCTTTATCTTTTAATAAATAGTCTAATCATTCGATGTGACCTGCAGATACAAACATTGCGATTAGGCATGGGCCGGTATAAGAATCTGACAGTATGATAACCTTGGATCAAAATAATCAGTTTCACGGTTTGTGCTCACTGCTCTAAAGTCTGGGTAAAAAAAAAAACTAAAACTTTTTCCCTTTTGAACACAATATATTTATTTTGAAAAACATTTAAAATATTTTGGAGCAGTAAACATGTCAGGCTAAATAATTCAAATAAATCATTGACTTCTATCTTCATTAGGTTCAAAAACACTGAATTCTTTACAATTTAAAATGGCGTCTTTGGATATGTTTTCTGCTGGTAAAACTGTTGTCCCTCCCCAAAAAAGTAAATAATAAAATCTTACATATACCCTACAGCATTGCAGAAAATTTGGCGGTTTTAAAACCTTGACTTTTCCAAACCATGGTATACCTTGAAAACGGTTATCGTCCCATCCCTAACTGCAATATCGATGCTCAAACAACATATTGTTTATCCTTACCTCAATGTATCATAAGAGGCTACAATTATCAATAGATTTGTCCGTACAATATTATTATTACTTTGGCCTTTTAAAGTCCCAGTAGTCACTGACTAACATTTATGAATCACCAAGGACCACTAATAATCTCTACTGCAAAAATGTAGCCTACATCTCGGACATTACCTGCAAATTTATCAACTAAGTTATCAGCTAACTTACCCTTTTAATAATGCATTTGTTGGGCAGTTTATTGTAAGTTGTGCCACAAGTCCCCATTAAGTTGTGACGCTGACTTATTTCAAAGTAGTACCACTGTATAGTAAAGGCAATACAACGATATGTTATAACGTTAAGGTTTTTATAAAAAATGTTAGTATGATAAAGTTATTGAATGATTGTTGTTTTCGAGCTACGATCAAATAACGTTAGTCGTACACTGTTAATGTTTAAAAATAATAAAATACATTGTGTTATTTTAATCTAATTGTAACTTACTTTCGAAAGCTGAAATCTGTGTTTTAGTCCCCTTGAGAAGCAACGTTAAACAGGTCTGGAAATCGCTTTCGTTAATAAGCGGCAAGTTAGATCCGTTAAATCGGTTGACAAGGTCAACCCGATCAGTTTCCCTGCTAACTGTCAACACTCGCTTCTCTCCATGCTTCCACCTGTGTAACGTAAGGAGAAACTGTGCTAAACGCATTTACTAATGTTTTAGGACAAAACCTGATGGTTAACACCGGAGTTTGGGGTACAACCTCCCCTCACAAACATAAAACCCTCATCAGTAAATCAATGACAGGAATTTTATGGCGAGTAACGTTAAAGGTTTTGGGTCTGTCACTATGGTAACCTCTGGCACGAAACTACAATCCCCGCGAAAACTCCCGGCTAAAAAATGAATCCCAACCAAGAACAACAACAATGCATTCAAACGACTCGGGCCTAGTTAATATAAACAGTAACGTTACACATTAAAGTCAGAAGCTAAATGTCAAATAAGTTTGAGAGCGTAATTAATTTTTTTAACCAGACATTGTGTTCTTAAACTTGTCCACCTGACACAAAGGCATCTGACCGGTGCATCACTCTGAGAAAACACGAGCCACTTCGGCCACCTTCAAGCGTTCCAGATCTAATGGTTTCATTTAAAAATGTTGTAAATGTTGATTAATTGACAGCAAAACCTTCACATATGAGTGATAGTTCCATCTAGGATACGAAATAAGCTGAAATGTATTAAAATAACTTTCAATTTCATGTGAGGGAGCTAGCAAGCTAACAGAAGTTGAGAGAGAAAGAAACAACTGAAGGAGAAAAGCTAGCATACTGATTTACTGAATAATCAGCGAACTCACCTTGAACGTTGTGGCGAACTCTTACTGTAGCATGAAAATAATTCCTATATGAAGCTCTGCAAAAATCCAAGACAAAGTGTCAATGCGTAGTGTGCCTTCCACTCGGAGTTACTGCCTCTCCAGTGGCAGCCATCTTTACCCCATATCCAAACAAACCGGCGGAAGAACACCGCTCTCATTTTCAATAAAGCAAAATTTACCGTGAGTTCTTTTCGGCTTGCTATGTACCTTGACATTAAATTTTTTTTATATTTGTATTTCAAGATGAGGTAATCAAAAATGACAAGCTAGTTAACAAATTAAAGCCGCAAAAAGCGGCACTACTTTACTTCTCGGAAGCATATGAAACAGTTGGAGAAGTTGTGCGCGATGTCTTAAAAGTACAGATGCAAAAAAAAAATTAGTCTGATGGAATGATGGAGTGAAACTGCAAAATAATTAAGCATTTTTAAAGAACACTTATAGATTGGAAGATAAGATATCAAATAATGTCAAATATTAATTAACGAAACATGTTCTCAGAGTTAGATTTGAACCCTAAAAATAAAAAAGCAATGTCAAGGGCAAACCCTTGTACAACTGCAAGGTTAAAATGATAGTATCACAATCGTTTTGTTTTTAAAAGTTCCTAGCCAACCTTATTTTTTACATAGATTAAGACATATGTTCTTTATCTTTGTGTCATAGAAATTTGCAGGGCCTAGAACAATAGTATTGGTCTTATAGTGCCCTTATGATAATTATAATAAAATAATGTAATAATTTAATAACATATATTGTTTAATGTTATTTAATGTGGTTCATTCTATATAAATACAAATAAATACTAAGTAAAATTAATTCACATCATGTATACTGACTTGGAGTTCTTAAACTTGTCCACCTGACACAAAGGATTTTGTCTGGCGCATTACTCTGTGACAACTTCGATAACTACTCTCGACAACTACTCTGAGCCACTTCGGCCACCTTCAAGCGTTCCAGACCCATTGGTTTCATAAAATAATGTTGTAAATGTTGATTAAATTATAGCAAAACCTTCACATTTGAGTGATAGTTCACTCCAGGAAACGAAATAGGCTGAAATGTATTAAAATAACTGTCAATTTCATTTGAGGGAGCTAAAATTAATTCACAACATGTAGTGATTTAGGGTTAGGTTTATTGTGAGTTGCTTATAACAAGGACACAAAATAATACAAGGGATTCAAAAAGAATACCACAAGTTTCGGGTTAATGTCACTCGAGTGTCTGGAGGGGGTCATATTGAACATCTATGAATTTGTTTTCAACTGAAAAAAAAAAACTTTGTTAAGTGCTCTTCACATTGATTAATTACCGAAGGTTCCATTATGTTTCTTTGATTAAATACAGATGTTCAAAGTTGTGGTATTCTTTTTGAATCACCCTGTATTACTGATATTACAATAATTTGGGCTATATCAAATTAAAAAGAGCTGATGAGTGAATTATATTTTTCAACATGTATATGGATTTTTTTTCTGTTATACAGACATGTTCTACTAAAATAGCTAGTGTTTGCATCACCGCTGAGTATGCAATGTTGCTATTGATCCACAGATTTCGAAATCATGCAGTTTGCAAGAAAAATACTGTTGACTGCATTTTAGTAAGCAGTGTATAGAGATAATTCATGTTCATATGGATAATAACATGCACACATACTGTACAGTATGTATGTGTTCTGTCGAACATGCACACACATGCCCTCTATAATGCACCATTCCTGGCATCTTAAGCTCCTTGAAGAAATAGCTCAACCCTCAAAGTTCCAATCCTCTACACATTTCTTCATTCTGCAAAAGTAGATTTTTGGAAGAATGTCAATAACCAGAAAGAAACAGGTTCTTATACCATGGCAGTAAATGAGTAGCATCTGATTGGTTACCAACATTCTTCCAAATATCTAGTTTTAAATTTGGCAGAACAAATTCATTTATATGGATTTGGAACAACCTGAGGGGGAGCAAAGTATGGAAGAATTAAAATTTTTGGGTGACCTAATATATTAGTGAACACACATGTACACGCACGGACGGACACATAAGCTCTAAAGTGTGAAAGTTATATTGTGATTATATTTATAAGAGAGCCTAGCAAACAATTCACAACTTTTGTCCAGGTTCTCTGAAAATTATGAACAGACATTATTTTAATGTACTAATGTGCTCAAAATTAAAGTACAAAAGCGACTTATTGATCTTTCCCCAACCCCTATAACATTTGTCTATGTTGTTTTGCAAATCTTACTTGTTTTAGAATGTTCAGTTGTTGTTGTTTGATTTTTTGTAATTTAACAAGAAGATATTTTGAATAATGTGGATAAGAAAACAGTCGCTGGTTCCTGTTGACTTCCATAGCATAGAAGAAATAAAAATCTATAAAAATATCGTCTTTTATCTTTAGCAGAGGAAATAAGTTCATAACTTTAGGTAAAGTACATTTTGAGCTTTCAAAGAACATGCAGACTTGCTTTTTTAAATGGGAGAGCATTTGTAAATATGCTTAGAACATATTTTGTTAGTTAAGGTTTTTCTTATTGTAAATTAATTTAGGAAGAATATATTTTCATTTTCTTCTAATATAGTTTCCTTTATCCTATATACTGTAAAACTCAAATATTAATTCATTTTGTTTTCAGCTTAGTTCCTTTATTAATCCGGGGTCGCCACAGCGGAATGAACTGCCAACTTATCCAGCATATGTTTTGCGCAGCGGATGCCCTTCCAGCTGCAACCCATCACTGGGAAACATCTAAACACTCTCATTCACACACATACACTACGGACAATTTAGCCTACTCAATTCACCTGTACCGCATGTCTTTGGACTTGTAGGGGAAACCGGAGAACCTGGAGGAAACCCAGGCATGGGGAGAACAACCCAACCGAGGCTCAAACCAGTGATCTTTTTGCGATGAGGCGAACGTGCTACCCACTGCGCAACCGTGCAGCCAAAACTTGTTTGCCATAGCATAATTTGTTCAGTCTTTCAAGATACCCAGTATCAAGATACCCAAGTATTTAACATTGCATATTTTTCACAATGGCGACAAAGTGGGTTGCACACTTTCATTTGATTTTTTTTTTATTTTGTTCTAAAATAATTTCCTTCAAACTGTAAAATATGTTTAAAAAAACTAAAATATTAAACCCAAATATAATAATAATATTCATAATTTTTTTTCAAAAATAAGGTACTTTTTCAGTGTATTTAACATTCCATATTTCCCTTTACGTTCACAATGTGTCACTCTGTTTCATTTGATGAAAATTAATTTAGGAAACATATATTTTCAATTTGTTCTAATATAAATTCCTTTATCCTTTAAACTGTAAAATATGTAGTAAAACTAAAATATTATACACTCAAATATAATAATGATAATAATAATTTTTGTCTTTTTTCCCCAGTATATTTAACATTACGTATTTCCCTTTATGTCCACAAAGTGTCACTCTCGTTCATTTGATTTCTCATTCATTTTACTGAGAGCGAACAGTTTTAGCTTCAACCACAAGGTGGCAGAATAGGTTAAAGGAACGATTCAGCCAAAAACAAACCCAATTGTTTAGCGGTCAGTGCTCTTTGTATGAATTGAATTGTATGAGCGTTCTAGTTTATCAAAGTAACAATAATGAAGTGCTTAAAGTGTTAGAACTCCATAAAATTACACAAATTTTCTGCAAACTCTCCTAATTCTAGCTTTGATATACTAGTATAAAAATATATTGTATTCGTTTGAAGCAGAATCTTGTGTAAATCTATAAAACCCTTTTAAACATATTACAAATGACAAAATAACCAATGCAAAATATAAAGATAAACATCCAGAAATTTAATGCATTCGTTAAAATAATAATAATAATGAAATAAAGCCAAGAAGGGCATGCGGTCGAGAAGGGGCACGTTCACACCTAAGCGTTCCGGATGTGCGAGCCACGGACACAGTTGGGGAAAGAGAGAAAGAATTAAATACATTCCACAATAGGAACAGAAATCTGGATCTATATTCAATCCAGCTAAAAGGTGAGGCTTTTCTTTTAAAAGTTCTTCCCTTTCTGCATACAGTTCATACTTAAAAAAACAATACTTCAGTTGTTCATCCATTTGAGAGCATCATATAGTGTTTTGCTGAGCAAAAGGAAAAAAAAAATACAGCTTTACATTTTTACTTACTATGCACAAACCAATTTAATCATAAAAAGAATAAAAGAAACAAAGAGAACAGAAAAATGGCAGTCCGAGGAAGAGATACTCTATGTACAAGCCCTGAGGTATGTTCCCTCCTCAGAAATGTTTGTGTTTGTATGTGTAAGATGGTGAGGGAGAGACAAACAACATGAAAACAAGTGTGTAACAGAACAAGGCAATTCCTTGATCTACAAGTGCAACTGTGCATCATTGTCTTTACCAGGAAAGGGAACATATATAAACTGTACACATCTTTACAAACTGTACAAGTCCTATTATAGGAATAAAATGGGTCCATTGGAGCCTCGGCGGAGGGTGGATCGGAGGTTATCTGGGTGATATAGGGGCTGTGGAGAAGGAGCCGGAGTTTCGGGGTGAGGGGAAGGGAGGAGGGCGAGAGGCGTCGAGGGCTGCACAGGTCACCATTGTGGAGCTTCCACAGCAGCTCCTCGTTCTCCATAGACAGACGTTTGTTGACCTTTGACTCCTTCTGTAGGGTCTGTTGAAGCATGGCTTGCTCTGTGGAGAGCTGCCTACAGTCAAACAGAAAAAAATTAAAGAATGTGAAGATGTGAAGTTCTGAGATTTGACAATTTAACTGAAATGGTAGGCAATAAACAAAATGGTATGCTGGATACTAGACATACACAAAAGAAGATGTCACGGATTACACCTGTGTGCAGACAGGGATGCGCAAAAATACATTGAGATGTATTTTAGAACAAAAATACCAAATACCTTAATTTTACAGTATTAAAATAAACTAAAAAATGCAGCAGCCACAACAAGTATCAAAATAAAATACTGTATTTTGAAAATACTTTAACATGGGAGTATAACATTTCCTCGCTAACCTTCTATCAATAGGCATATTCGATCAATATTAGTGAAGTAAGCAATATTTGACAGCAACAGCGTTTCTCTGAGCATGTTTAAGTCAGCTTCTCTGCCACCTCATTCACCTCTACTCATGTACAAACTTTTGTTTTGCTTTCATTTTAGTATAGATTTTGCACAAATTTCATACAGAAAGACCTGTCTTGAAGATGAACTCTTTAATCACTGTAAAAACCATGTAATGCAGATAATGAGTTGGAATTTAGTGCTAGATCTCTTCACTGTTATTGCATCCATTGGATGGCCAGTGAAATTGACACCATTTCTTAACAGTTTTACATTTTAAAAGGGTGATGTATGATGAGGTTATTTTATTGCACTATTTTTTTAATAAATCAATTTTTTTCAATTGAAATCCTCAATACTTAATCTAATATAAATCATGTTTTTTTGCAATTCATCACCTTAGAATTATAAGAATCTATCTGACATTTTTGTCAACATTGAGTTATTGACATATTCTTATTAAATGACAACTTATTTACACTATGGGATGTTTTTTTACAAGTTGTTTATATTTTAACACTTTTTATTTAAAAAACAAATGTTATACACATACTGTTTGCTATATGGAATGCAAAAACTTTAAAGCTCAATATCTCAAAATCATTCACAACACCGATAGAACCTTATCATTCCAAGGTGACGAATTGTACTCTTCAATGCACACATAAAACATGATATCTCTAAAAAAAGGGAGTTATCTGTTTTTGCAAATAAACTCTTCATATACATCCTGCTGCTGTCGTGTAATGGGACTAGTCAGTCAGTCAGTATAGACTGGAGTATTATTTAATATCTGTGTCCATAAACTGGATTGTGCCACTTTGACATCTTTGACAGACATCTTTCCTCTTCATGAGAGTGAACCTGCAGATCAGCTGCTGGCATTTGAAACAGCCAATGAAGTATTGTTGAAATCGCCACTGTAGGACTTATTTTAATGTTGTTTCTCTTATTTGCTTCACATTTACATCAGCAATCCATTTAATACTACTATTATTTGTGCAGTTTACCCATTCTCCTAAATGTTTTTCAGTTCTTCTTTAACTGGAGGAGTCTCAGTTTACCCCCTAGTGAACACTAGTACACAGTTTTTAGGTGTTTTATATTGCTAAACTTCCACTGAATTTCTGCCTGCAGCACTGAGACTGAGAATAGTGATGTGTGTAGGCTCCATGTTCCTTTTTTTGGACTGCTATTTTATTCCATCTCATTTCTTAAGCAAAAATGCTGATGCCAAATTGTACACTATACTGCAATTATATTACTGGTCTAGGCATTGTGCAGCATACCATTTTCACTTCTTACAAAGTATTTTACAGTGTTTTAAAAATACAAAAAATACAGGACACAAAAGTATTGTGATACAAAATAAACACCATTTTCATAAACCCCTTAAAATACAAATTACAAAATACTATTTGGTATTATAAATACTGCCCATCCCTGTATAATTTGTGTAAATTCATAATTATTGTTTTAAATTTGTTTAACTTATTATTGTATATTACTTTGAAAACCCAACAACATTAAGAGAACTAAAAGCATTGTTTGTATGATGAAACCTATTAGAATAATTAGAAAGTTAAAATGGCGTAGAATTCATAATATATATATATATATAATATATATATATATATATATATATATATATATATATATGTGTGTGTGTGTGTGTGTGTGGGTGTGTGTGTGTGTGTGGTATATAAATAAATAAATATATATAAATAAATAATATATATATATATATATAATATATATATATATATATATATATATATATATATATATATAATATATAATATAAATAAATAAAAATAAATAAAAAAATATAAAATAAATATATATATATATTATATATATAATATATATATGAATGTGTGTATATAGCGCTGGGCAAAGATCTAAAATATTTGTGACATACATAAAATAAAACTATACTGTATTACAATCTTGCTACAGAGATATTTTAATTTATAATCTGTATCATATACATATACATTTTATTTCTAAATATAAATATATGTGATAGTTAAATTATTAGATATATTTAAGTAATCACGAGCCAGAATGCCTTTTTTTTGAATATCAAAGCATCAGCACAATCAAAAATGTGATATTGATTTATACAACAGTAATCAAGAAATAAATATAGTAAGTTACATTTTAGAAAAAGTATTGATTATTCTTTCTGTTCCACAAAAAAAAAAGAAAAACTCCAAAGATAAACAAAACATCATTAGTGCATCACTGAGCAACACTGCAGTGTTTTCCCCTTGACTGAATCTCTTCATCATTCAGCACAAAAACACACTTACCAAAATCACAAATTATTGAGGTACAATTTTTTCAAACTTCTACATGTACATACAAATATTTAGCTTACCTTGACAGTGCAGCGTGTTTGTCCATTCTAGCCTTATAGTCCTCGTTTTCTTGCTGAACTTTGTTCAAACACTCTTCCAGTTTCAAGTTATCATCAATCTGTGGACATGAATAAAAACATTACACAAGTAGACACTTTGTACACAATTTAAATAAAAAAATATATATTTCATTACCACATTTTAAGTCACTTGAATTGATATTGCACTGCAAAAAGTGCTTTAATTACTTAGATATTTTGTCTTGTTTCAAGTCCAAATATGTAAGAATTCTTAAATCAATAAGCTTTTTCTAGACAAGCAAAACAAATCTTGTTTTAAGAAATAATATGTCAAAATTAAACTAAAATTGAGTTTTTCTTTAAAACAAGCAAAATTATCTGCCGGTGGGCTAAGCAAAATAATCTTGTGTTTCCTTTTGACAATGTCATTATTTATACAGTATTGCCATAACAGTTAAGACCATATTTTGTAATTCAATAAATATCTGATAATGACAAATACTATAGTGATGGTAGTTAAAAAAAGCAATGTCACTCTATATTGGAGGTTTGTTTCAAGACCTTTGCTCCATTTGACTATTTAAATTAAATAATGCAATAAGGGGTCTATATGAACATCTAAGGTATACATTTATTCTTGATTCTCACCAGTTTGTCCATCTGCATGAGTTCTTGTCTTTCTGGTGTATCTGGTTGGTCTTTATTTCCAGCACAGCTCTGAGACTCTCCAGTTCTTGCTCCAAATACAGTGTGTGCGCGTCCTTCTGCACACAGAGAAACAGTTGCTCAGTTTGGGATTGACCGCATGAAGTGACTGAGCATCTCTGCAGTTTACAAGCTTGCTATGGGTCACAGAAACCTTGACATAGTCCGAGCAGACCTTCCACTAACCCCATGGAACTACAGGTAGGGATTTTCTTCATATAAAGTTGATGAACTAAAGAGCGGGAAAATAAACATTTATAATGAACTAAATGTGTAATAAATTGAAGAAACATTTTATTCATTTTTCAAACATGTACAATGACTTAACTTACAAAAATAAACTCACTTTTTACTCATCCTCCAATTATTCCAAACTTGTTTCTTTCCTCTGTTGAACACAAACAATATTTCGAAGATGCTGGAAACCAGTAGCCACTGTCTTTCACTGTATTTTTTGATGGATGTCGATAGCTATCACTTTACAACATTCTTCAAAATATCTTTTTTTTTGTGTGCTCAACAGAAAAATTAAACTCATCCAGATCTGAAACCACTTTAGAGTGAGTAAATGATAAGTTTACTACATTTTTATTTTTAGGTGAACGATCACTTTAAGATGTAGTGTTAATGTTATAGCTAACTTCATTAAATCTAAAATAAAATAAAATGATTAGAGATGTAAACTTGTGAATCTTGCCTTGCCATGCAAGTAACTACTACATTGCTAAACTTAAAATGGAAATTAAGCTAATAGGAAAAATATTTATATAAAATAATTATATAATAATTATTATATAAACACTGTAAAACCCAACAGTCCAACTTTATCAAATGAAATGAGTGTAGTTAACTCAAAATTGACTAAAGTTCATTTTACTCATTTGAAAAGAGTTTTGAACTCAGTGTTGAAGGTAATTAGTAATTAAATACCTCATTACTTCAGCTTAATGGGAGTAAGTTCACAGTACTCATAAAGATTAGTTTAACTCAAATGGTTTGTAGCAATCGGTTTCCTCAAATAGTTTGAGTTGCCTCCACTTATTGGGTTTTACAGTGTGTGGTGTATATATATATATATATATATATTATTATATAATATATATATATATATATTATATATTAACATATATATTTTATAACAAAAGGAATAACATTTACTATACTATATATTTACTACTAGGGATGTAACTATTGCAGCATGTTTTACACAGCAGATGCCCTTCCAACTGGGGAACACCCATACACTCTTACACACATACACTAAGGCCGATTTTGTTTACCCAGTTCACTTAAAATGCATGTCTTTGGACGGTGGGAGACATCAGAGCACCCGGAGGAAACCCACATGAATAAGGAGAACATGCAAACTCCACACATGCCAGAACTCGAAACAACAACCTTCTTGCGGTGTCATCCTTAAAGCCGTTTTGAGAATATGCACATTATTGCACATCTTACCTGGCTTTGTCAGCCACAGCTCTCCTCCACTCCTGCTCCTCTGTCAGCCTTTCTTTCAAAGCCTCATTTTCTGCTGTCAAAGTCTCAATTTTCTCCTGTAGAAGAGATAAAATTGATTAAATAAACATCTACCAAGCGAGTAAATTTCTCAAATATTCCACGTTAATCATTAAGGTAAGTGATAAGATGGTGATGCATACATTGAGCATGGCCTCAGACTCCTTGAGCGTTTTGTCAAGTTCTTGCATGTCATTGTCATGAGCCTTCTTGAGC
Organism: Danio aesculapii; assembly: GCF_903798145.1. NCBI lineage: Eukaryota > Metazoa > Chordata > Actinopteri > Cypriniformes > Danionidae > Danio > Danio aesculapii. The sequence continues at coordinate 44,388,083 of NC_079435.1, forward strand.
TCTGGAAAAAGAGGGGGGAAATCTGATTGATGGTCTTTGTCTTACAGGAAGATTAGATCAAATTCAAAACACAGTATAATAAATTGTTCACTGCAGTGAAATCACCTGTGACTGAAGTCTCATGTACATGTTTCAGTGTTGCTATCTGCTCAGTGTGTGCCACTTCCTGTTGCTTCCTCAGTGCTTCTTGTTTGTACCTCACATCCTCCACCTGTCAGTGGAAATCATAGTCATTATCATCTAACAATGACAACACTTAACATGCACTTTTACAGTTTGCATTGCCTTCAACTAATATTAGCAATTCTGCAATTCTCCAAATGTGCCTCTCAGATTTTTGGCCTCCAGAGGTGTCCTCTTAACAGTGCATTTGGCCAGGATAGACTGATGTCCTTTAATAGGCTCATTCATAACACTTCCATTTGACTAATTTCTTAATTTATGCCCTGATGGCAGCTTTAGTTGTTTTTGCTATTTTTTAATATATTGTGTGAAACTCAACAACCTTTTGCAGCAAATCATACTTCTGTTATTTGGTTTTATGTAATGAATTGTAATGAATGAATGGCTTGTTTGTTACTGTACCTCATATCTAAAGCCCTGTTAAGCAAGAAGTCGTGGCTGACCAATTTCCTGTTGTTAGTATCCAGGTGTATTAAAGCACTATAAAATATTAATGGGAATATTCTTCAAAATATTTAGCTCATAAGAATTCATAGGAGAGTCAATAACTGTGGCACACATACATTTAACTGAAATATTTGTTTTTTGATAAAACCTTTGATGTTTGCAAGCATTTATTATCAATGAGATGTAGTTTATATACACTGTAAAAAAATTGCAGTGATTTCAACGGTAAAAAAAAAAAAAAATGTAAAAATGCTACAGTAAAAATCCGTAACCTGGTTAACCGTATGCTTCTTTAATATTTAAGGCGAATAACCGTGAATTGGATTTCCCAGAATTCTCTGTATGGCACATCACTTTTGATGCCTTTTGTTGACATTACTATGGATCTTTTTAGTTGTTTCCCCATCAGTGATGTACATTAGAGGTTTATGTTACATCTAATGTTGATAAACAATGTTTATTTCATGACTTTAATTTTATGTGTGTTACCATACAGGTGTTTAGTAGCTGTGTGAATGACACTGAGCACCTTCTGTACACTGATACGCTTTTCTACTTGTGGGAAAAGTTGATTGTGATGAGCATTGGTTCATTATAAAACTATCCCATCACCACCTGCATGTGGCTGTGCTAACGTGTCTAACTCTGTAAAAAAATGTGTAGATGTTGGTAATTCAAAATACAGACATATTATGTCTATAAATAAATGAAATACAGTACGTTTGTACTGTATTTTAACGGTGAAATACTGGCAACCACAGTTGCTATATATATATATAATATATATATATATATATATATATATATATATAAATAAAACAGTATTATTGTTGCACATAGAGATAACGTCTTTATTTTGGAATTACAACTCTTAATTAACACTTTGCTATGAGGTAAATCACATCTCAAAAGCATTTACTGGGGCACTGCCAATTTTTACTGGTGCCCCAGTAAATGGGGTATAGCGACGCCCCTGGTTAAAGGGTTAGTTCATCCAAAAATGAAAATTCTGTTCATAATTACTTACCTTCATATCAATCCAATCCCCTGAGAACTTTGATCATCTTCAGAAGACAACATTAAGATATTTTGGAGAAAACTAGAGAGCTCCCTTAATGGTCCTGAGATGTTCAAAGACCAGAAAAAGCAACCCAAAATATTGTCAAAAATTTCATGTGACTTCAGTGCTTCAACTATAATTATATGAAGCTCCAAGAACACTTTTTTTGCCCGCAATAAAACTGTAAAAATGACTTTGTTCACCTATGTCCGCGCTAGATTCCAGAGCACATTTACTATGTGCTTTTGTGTTGCGCTATTGACTCTAATTGCAATATTTTGTATTGCCCAGAGTAAACGCTAACCTGAAGAGAAATAGAAAACATTGGCAAACACAGCTGTATTTACAGTTTTTTGGCCAACAAAAGTGTTCTTGGAGCTTCATATAATTATAGATGAACCGCTGAAGTCACATAAAAATGTTTTGACAATGTTTTTGGTTCATTTTATGGGCTGTTGTTGTTTATGGAAGATGAGAGAGCTCTCCGATTTCATCTAAAAGATCTTAATCTTTGTCTCAGGCATTTGAAATGATATGAAGGTGAGTAACTAATAACAGTACTTTTATTTTTGGGTGAACTAATTCTTTAAACATGTCAAGTAATTAAACTTTCAAGTAATCAGAGGTAAGCACAGGTCAGATCTTACCTGCTGCTGCATAAGCGCCCTGCATTTATCAGCCTCTCTCTGATAGGCCTCGTGGGTTTTGTCCCATTCTGCCGAGTAGAAGTCCTTCAGTCTCTTTTCCAGCTGCTGCAGTTCAGACTGATGCTGCTCCTGAAGTTTCTGAAACAGAGCCTCCAGAGTCACACGCACCTCCTCCTTCTCTTTCTCCAACTGCTCGCAACATGAGACAGAGTTACCTGGGGAATCAAGGAGACATGAGGATGTTAGGAAGATCTGATTCCTGATTTTGTCTTCAGAAATCTTAAAGAAACATTCACTTCTTTTGGAAATAGGCTAATTTTCAAGTCACCTAGAAGTTAAACAGTTTACCATTTTAAAACCATTTAGTCGATCTGGGTCTGGTGAGAGCACTTTTAGCTTAGCATAAATATTGAATCGGATTAGACCATTAGCATCTCACTCAAAAAAAAAAAAAGGTTTTATAAATCTCCTATTGGAAAATTGACTTCTGTAGTTGCATAGTGAATTAATACTGAGCAGATAAAGACCATATCAGCATAAAAAAGAGCAACTTGTCATTTCTGTTGGTCTTAGTACACAATGTAACTACAGAAGAGGTCAATTTTTAAATAGGAATATATAAAAACTCTTTTTTTTTTTTTTTTTTTGAGTGAGACGCTAATGGTCTAATCCGATTCAATGATTTATGCTAAGCTAAACTAAGCTAAAAGTGCTCCCACCAAACCCAGATCAGCAGAAAGGTTAAAAAATGGTGGCAAATTACCAAAAAATTTTTTTATAGTTAAAGCAAGATGCTACTGGTCCAATTCAATGATGTTTGCTAAGCTTTGCTAAAAGTGCATTTGGGCGAGTTGTAAAACGAGCCTTCCTTTAACACGAGTGTTCATTTTAGAGTAATATGGACCTTTTCTGAATCCCATAGCTCAGTAAGTCTTAGTAGTGTATTTCCAACATACTATGGCTAGTGGACATAAATGGTGGTATAAAATCTGTTGTAGCATTTCAGAACAATGTAAAATTGCCTCGCATCTTGTAAAAAAAATTGTTGAGACTACCTTCACACAAACATTTTGATGAGACTCTTCCTACTAAGAATATTTTTGTCACACTCTACATCACTTTATTGAGAGTACACAGTGTAATGCATGAGTATACTCCTTAGTGAAGAAACCCATTTTAGAAAGCGTAACAGAGAGTAAGAAAAGAATTGAATGAAAAGGATGTGGAATGCAATATGATTTTTATCAAAAAACCATGCATTTTGTTATGACACCACATGATGTACTTAGTAATGAATTAAAAGTTGAATTGAGTCTAGGAAGCGTCTCACTATTTAAAGATCCAGTAGACACAAAATTTTGAATGCATCAGTGGATGACTTCACTAAAGATTAATATAAAAATAATAATAGACCTAGAATGTAAATTTACACACATATACACAAGTGTTGTCATTTTCAGTAATTAAAATAAAGTAAAAATCAAATATTGTATGAAAAAACAACTCAAATATTCTAGGAGAGACATTTTCATAAAATAAATAAAACAGACAAAATTATTATCCCTCCAGTGAAATGTTCAATTAGTTTTCAATTATTTCCAAAGTGATTTTTAAAAGAGCAAGGATTGGAAAATTAGACTTTTTTTCCCCCAAATTATTTCCTAAAATATATTTTTAATAGTTTTTATAAGTATAATTTATACTCTTAATTAAAAAAAAAATAGACAGAAGTTTATTTGTTTATTTTAGTGTGTCTGGAACAACAATATATAACAATTACAATAATATATAACATAATAATTATAATAATAAATACTTTATACTTAATGTAAAACTGCTAGAGTCAACATTACTAGCCCCCTTAAGAATGTTTTTAAATGACATACAGAAAAAAAACAACGCTGTTGTCCAATGTCTTGAATAATAAATAAAATCTACATTAAACTATTAATAAATAACATATAGAGAATCTTGCATGAAATCTAAAACATACTTAACTTCCAAAACAGCCTATAAAATCCAGATTTAAGTCTAGAATTTACTAAGTTAAGTTTAGTTTGAAAAGTTAAGTCTATTCCAGTGGGCTGAATCAACAGAAATCAACCTCAACAGAAATGTGCACAGGCTGAAGACTGCAGCTACGTCCTCCCTCAATTTTTCCATGCACATTCAAGTCTGACACAGATGTGTGAGCAGCACATGTTTTTGAAGCCTCAGGACAACCATTTCTTTATTTCAATTCTGGGAGGTAAAGGCCAGTAAACTTTAGAAGCAGAGTGTCATTTGGCCAACTGCACCTTTAAACCCACACACTGAATCCACCGTGAGTGAAACATTCCTCATACGCCACACACAACCTTCTCACATGTCCTGAAGCCAAAGGCCACGACAGTAAGGTCAGACTAATTAAACACAACAAGCAGCACATCCTTAACAACTGCAGCATTAGAAATGTGTGTCTGGCTTGCCAAAAATGCATGTGTGTATTTGTATTCAAGGTACAAACTCATTGGGGTGTCATCGTATTTTGTTACTAACACATAAAAAACAAACACACAGACTGAAAACATAGCGAAAAGCCGCCAAATGTCTACAGGGCACAATAAAACAGGTGTGATTGCTGGGTGGTTGATCCTATCGGTTTCCCAATTCCCGAACACGGAGTTGTACAGTTCCATCAATACGATGCTCATCAGAACAGAGCATTCAACAGGATAAAACATGAAACAGCCCAACTCTGGAATGTAGGGAATAATATAAATGAAGAGCAAATATGTGAGTCGCAAATCAAGGCAAGGCCGTTACGCCTCACATATATGCTAAATTGTGTTAATGGTAACTTATGAAAAGAAATGCAAGGATTAGGAGAGATTTCAAATAAATATACATCTCATTTTTCCTTTTTCTTCTATTTTTTTTAAATAATAATATTAAAACAATATTTTATTTGTGTTTATAAAACAGCTCTGTCAGGTTCTTAAATCTAATTGGCCGATAGCCGTGCGATATTCTGCCTGTAACAGTAACAACACTCTTCCAGCCTCTTAACCCTTGTGTAGCTATCACTCATACAGCGACAAGCAGGGGACACTAGAGTTTGACAAATATTGCTGCTGTTGCGCAACATAATGTACTTTTGAGGCTTTTATAGACAAGAATGTAGTTGTTTAGACTGCAATTATGCAGTTTATTTATGAGGATCGCGCCTATTTTAAAATATTTATAATTTCTGAGAGACAGCACGTCGGCGGCCATTAGCCTGTTTTTGAGCAAAGACGGTTGACGATATTCATCCACAAGATGGCGACAGAGACCGCATAATAAGCCCTAAGAGAAAAACTGTAACTTTAAACTACAGCTGATCAAATCATTATTAAACAGGTAAATTATTTTTTTAAGTCGATCTTTTGTATGTTGTACGTCTTTTGTATGTTGTAGTGCTGTATTTATACCATAGTAATATTGTGATCTCCCAATTGCAACAGTGAAATACTGGGAAATCTCTGTAGACAGATTGCATTTCAAGCCGTTCAGCCTTATAATCTTAAAATGTCAGCAAAATCAGCTGTTTTGTCATCACTTTAGACATAACGCAGCTGAATCACTCAAACACTAGCTCTAAACTGACGTTTGTGAATGAGCAACTGTTTTTGCTGTTCTGACATCAGCTGCTGATGTAAATGAATGGCAGAAGAAAGCAGTTCCTCTACAAAAGGGGTTTTGAGACTATCACTGTTTGATTTTCTTTTTTAAAAACACGATTATGTCATCGAACTGTTGTATAAACGCAAAATCACACTCGTAGCAGTGCAATATGTCTGTATATCGTCACTGGTGGGACACAAAGGCACATACCTCCAACCAGTGCCGATATACAGCCACATCAAACTGCTGTGTGTGTGATATTGCTCATATGTGCTGGTACCCTGTTGGTTCATGTCTTTCCCAGAAAAAAAAACAACAACTTTAAAATAGTGTGGGGGAAAGTCCCTGTCTTCATACATCATTCATTGAATCATTCATTCAAATGATTTGCTCAAATCAATGATTCATTAGAAATAAAGCAGGTGGCTGTGTCCAAAACACACACTCCCTGGTGTAAGCACTGTATTTTGTATAAATAGAAATTCAACAGAGTTAGTATGAGTTTAATGAGGTAGTTTTACTGGAATGTAGGTAATAACATAAACGAAGAACAAATATGTGAATTGCAAATCCAGGCAAGGCTGTTACGCCTCACACACATGCTAAAATGTGTTAATGACAACTTGGAAAAATAATACACTGATTAGGAGAGATTTTAAAATAATATTTCTCATCAATATCTCAGTATTCTTTTTTTATTTCCTCTTTTTTTAAAGGTACTAATTATTAAATAATATTTTGGTGGTTCAGTGGTTAGCAATGTTGCCTCACAGCAAGAAGGTCACTGATTCGAGTCCCAGCTGGGCCGGATGGCATTTCTGTGTGGATTTTGCATGTTCTTCTCATGTTCGCGTGGGTTTCCTCTGGGTGCTCCAGTTTACCCCACAGTCCAAAGAACTAAATTGACCGTAGTGTATGAGTGTGTGTGCGTGAATGCATTGGTGTTTCCCAGTACTGGGTTGCGGCTGGAAGGGCATCCGCTGCGCAAAACATTTGCTGGAATAGTTGGCATTCATTCCACTGTAGCGACCTCTGATAAATCAGTGACTAGGCCAAAGGAAAATGAATGAATTGATGAATATTTTATGTGTGTATTTGTGCTGTGCCCTGTTTAGTTTAGGTCTTTTACAGCAAAGAAAAGATAAAAACTTTAAAATCATGTAAGGGGCAAGTCCCTGCCTTCATAAGTCATTTACTGAATCATTCATACAAATGATCACACACATAAAATCACACACCCTCTGTCGACGTGAGCGCTTGATGAGCTTCTTGCTGTGAGGCATCAGCGCTACCCACTGCACCACCACGCCACCCGCGTCTGCACCAGTATTTGCATAAATCAATCTGATTGGATGGCGTCTCCATTGGTGCATAAGAAGTTTAAAGTTTTTAAACTTCTGCTGTCAGCAATGGAGCCAATGCAACTCGACAGACACACAATTCAGTTCTGCAATGGTTAATGTCACTCTATTCAAAGTCAATGGGAAGCATTAACAATGTCGCCCAGAGTGAACAGGACGTTATGAGTCCTGTGATATCAGACATGCTTCTTTTGTCACACACTTTTAATTTAAGAAACATTTATTTATTTATTTATTTATTTTTGTAGGTATATAGGATGAAATATGCGATTTTGGACACAGTCACTTCATGAATGGTTCACCAATTCATTAACCGATTAGCCAATTCATTATCCAAATCAAAACAAAACATTTTGTCTTGCTCTGAAACAAAGGAACGCTTTAAACATTTATAAACAATTTTTTAAATTCATTTTGATTAAAGATTAAAAAATAAGAAAATTAAATTTGTTTGATTTAGAAACTTTCCTAAAAGTTAAACTAGAACAAATATTGTTTTTTTTAAATGATTATGGCACGTATGATGATTTAAAGTGGTTTAATTAAGTCAATTTTTAAGTTAAATATGTTTACTTAATGTTTACCTACAGCTGCACACATTCTCCCATCAAGTTTTTTTTAAAGATCACAACTTTTGTGTGGAAAGTGGCGCACACACATTTCTGCCCATATTTTGTGCGTAAGCCAGATTTTTTTTTTACGAGACCCCTGCTCTGGCTTTGGATATTTTATTTGATATTTAAAAAATCATGTAAATGAATATATTATTTTGACATATAGTAATTGCTCTTAGAGATTTTTATTTTGTTTTTTCACATTCTCAGTAATTATTTTTGACACTGTCACAGTACTAAGATGTTGCAATGCAGTTGCTTAATCATTTTGATTGTATTAAAATGTAGTTCCAAAGGTGCCACTAGTTTCTATGACATTCTGGATTTTAAATATGGCTTGGTTAAATTATCTGTGGAAAAAAGAAAACTGCAATCCTAAATAGGTGTGACCCCGAAACTAAACACTCACTCAGCCCTATTTCATCAGGATTGTGCCCTTGAGCAAGACAGTTCTCCCAAGGTTTCTCACAGATTAGTGTTCTTCCAGTCACTTTGAACAAAAGCACCTGCTAAATGACAGCTATCTGAGGAAGATGAAAGCTTATGCTCTGTGAGTCTAAGGAACGAAAATAAGAACCGAGTCTCTGTGTAATTGACTGGACATGTGTTGTGTTACTTACTCAGTTGCTCTCGCAGGTTGTTGATTTGGACAGAAAGTTCTTCCCTCTGTTTGATTGCCACCTCGCGCTGTAACAAAAGACAGAAGAAACAAAACCCACAACAGTCATTCAGGGCAATCACATAAAAGGATAGATGACATGTCTAACAAAGATTTTGTGTAGATTAATTAGACTCAAGTAAATATAATCAAATATTCAAAATAAAGCACTAATTAAATTTGATTTGAAAAGATAAATATTACATTCAATGAAATAAAATGTAGTAAAACAGCTTAATTTTTCTGATACACAAATTGAAAAATAGACAAATAAGAAACCTCTTTAAGACCTTTTTAACCTCTTTAACCTCTTCTAAACAAGCAATTAAAATTATGGACTAAAAGCCTATGTGATGGCATCATTGTGAGTTTTCATAACCTTTTTATTTTTATTAAATTTAATTATTTTAAATGTTTAAATAATCATGCTCCAATGCTGTTTTCGGTCACTTTATTTTGATGGTCTATATGTTGAAGTAGACTGGAAGGTTGGGGTTAGGGTTAGTTTGAGTTGACATGTACTTGCAAAGTTTCTTATTGTCAGTTAAATGTCTGTTGAAGGAGCAGTATAAACAGATATTAAGCAGACAGCCTACCAATACTCAAATTGACTATCAAAATAAAGTGTTATCTTGTACTCTGATCTTATTAGTAGGCATCAAACCTCTCACAGAGTGCCAAAATGTAAGACCTCTTTTGGTCAGTCTGTTTTTTTCTGTTAAGAGAACTAAATTGTGCACTGATTTACATGTTAGCCTATAATTGGAAATTAATATAAATTAGAAGTGTTCTTAAAAAGTGGTTGAAAACAAAACAAAACAGAAGTGTTAGTCTACTATTAGTTTGTTTAATCATGCTGCCTTTGCCTTCAGTAATTTTATGTAAAGAATTATAATGTTGTGTATGTGTGTCTACTTTATTTTCATTTTATGTCAAGCGTCTTGTGGACAGGTGTTGAGAATTAGCAGATCTGCTAAAACACTTAAATGCATTTGATTGTCCAGAGTAATTGTGATGTCAACTAAATAAATAAATAAATAAATCAAATACAAAAATTAATGTATTCAAATTAATGAATTAAAAGTAGAGTAACAAATTATTGGTCTAACCAAGTAAATCTAGGAGACAGAACTGCTATTGTTAGCTAAAACTAAATGAAAATCATTCTCTTATATATATTAATATGTTGTATTATTTGAGAAATTTGTTGTATGGCACGCAACTTTTTTATATACATATTTTTTTCTCCATTTAGTTTGTTGTTGTTGGTTTTTTTCCCCTTTATCAATGCTGAATTAAAGATGATTGACGAGTTGTCCTTGTTTAATATATTATTTTAGTATTGTTTAGATATTTTAATGAGTCACGAGACCGCAGCATTCAAAATAAACCCCAGAAGCACTTGATCACTGTTACCCTGATGAAGGCAGCTCTCTGCTGAAAAGTGTATTTTTTTTAAAGAGTAGCCATGTGAATAAAGGCTTTTTAATTATTTTTCCACATTTTGAGTCCCTCAAACTGATCTTTGCTGTTTAAATCCCTAAGTCGAAATGCCCAAACCTTTTCTTAAAAGGGTCAAAAACTAAAGCTGATGGAGGGTGGTGGGCCGGAGGTAAATACACCAAAGTGTAAAGTTGTCAATGCAATTTCCTAATTTATTATTAAAATGCATAATATAATTTGTGCAATTTAATTAAAACTATAATTTATTACATTTGAAATACTTTAATTGTATTAAAAGTTATACAGTTTTGTACAACAATCCCATTTATAAACACAAAAATACACTTTGCCTTGATTTGCTTGCTAATGTCTTCTGCAATGTCTGCTATTCGTCAAGTCACTGTATTTAATTTTATTTTATAAACCTGATTCATTCACAACATTTAATTAAAACTTTTAATTTCAGTTTGCTTTTTTATAGATCAAGTTAAAAAAATTTGAATTTTAAATTAGAAATGAGAGTCTGTTAAAGGTATTCCCCCCAAAATTCCCCATCATTCTCCCTCTCTTCTCAGATTGGATGGAGGGCCAAATCAAAGGTCTTTGGCCCGCGGGCCCTAGTTTGGGCATCTTTGGTTCAAATGAAAATCTGTTTTCCGATTGCAGATTCAAAAAATTATAAATAGCTTATAAAAATGTGGCCAGCACGGTGGCTGAGTGGGTAGCACAATCACCTCACAGCAAGAAGGTCGCTAGTTCGAGCCCCGGCTGGGTCAGTTGGCATTTCTGTGTGGAGTTTGCATGTTCTCCCCGTGTTTGTGTGGGTTTCCTCCAGGTGCTCCGGTTTCCCCCACAGTCCAAAGACATGCAGTGTAGGTGAATTGGATGAACTAAATTGGCCATAGTGTATGAGTGTGTGTGTGAATGTGAGAGTGTATGGGTGTTTCCCAGAAATGGGTTGTGACTGGAAGGGCATCTGCTTTGTAAAACATATGCCGAATAGTTAGGGTTCAATCCACTGTGGCGATCCCTGATAAAGTAAGGGACTAAGCTAAAGGAAAGGGCATCTGCTGTGTAAAACATGCTGGATAAGTTGGCGGTTCATTCCGCTGTGGCGACCCCTGATTAATAAAGGGACTAAGCCGAAAAGAAAATGAATGAACGAATATAAAAATGTTATTTTGTTCTTATATAAAATGTTTGTTAAAGTAATTAAACTAAATTAAATGAGATTTTAAAAAACAAACATTTAAACACAAGCATACAAAAACTAAAATCAAAAGCACATACCAAATGTATTATTTAATAATAAAATTACTTAATTATAATAAAATGAAAATAAAAATTGACAGTTTAAAACTAAAGGCTACTCAAAATTAGCTTTTTATACAGTAAAAATAAGTTTAAAGTACTGAAACTACAACATAAAAATGAAATTTAAACATAAAAAAAAAAATAATTAAAATAAAAGCACAAAACTAATCAATTATATATATATTTTTAATTCTAATAATATAATTGTTTGTAAAATTAAAAAAAAAACTGCTGGGGAAAAACACCAAATACCCGGAATTTTGCCAAATTATATGTATAATTTACTACACTGCTACTTAATAAACCTAATGAATGATATGATAAATGTTAAATAAACAAAAATCAGTCCAAGGCACTCAAAAGATGTGGAAAAAATTAGTGGAAAAATAGTATTTTTAAAGATTAGCCATGTGAATGAAGGCTTTTTAATATTTTTTCCACATCTTTTGAGTGCCTTGGACTGATTTTTGCTGTTTGTTCTGATGAATCCCTTGCCCAAAGAGCACTGACATGTTATTTGAGCTACCCCAGAGTACTTTCTGTTTGTTTTTGGATTTTTAAAACAAACAAAAAAAATCTGTTCAATTATTGTTATAAATGCATTTATCAGTCATTTTAATGTGGTTCCTTTTTTCTTATTAGATGTACCATATATTTTTCTTATTAGATGTACCATATTTTAGATGGATTTTCATTTATATGAGGCAACCACATTGATTACTACAGGTGACTCATTGAAATTCCATTGAAATTGCTACAATATCCAATAATATACCCTTCAATTCAACCCTACAAGCTCTTCCAAGAGCCAACACATTTTATAATCCATTTTACACAACAATAAAAACCCCCTCTCCTTGGATTCAAAGCTCAAACATGCTACAACCCTCAAGCCATGCAGTGATTTCACTCATTACGTGTGGCTCGCAGCTACAGACGCTGTCAGTACTGGCAGAATGTGTTGTTGTTGTTGGATAAGAACCATCTCAATCAGCTTCTTATCAGCAGGCATGATCAAGGTTCAATGCGACACTCATTTAAATGTTCCAGGAAAGACGCATGTGTCTGTCTGTGATTAAGAGACGGCTAATGTTACAGTAACCTCCACACAACCAAAGCTCAAATACACCGCCTCAGACAGATTACAAAGTTCTGTGATAAACACTGTCGAACATGTGACGCAAAACATAACAGAACATGCTGACACACACATTTTTTACTTCCATACCGTGGTCAAACTATCTGTTATGATTACTATAGTCTAAAAACACACGAGAGATAAGAGGATAGGAGTTTACACGTTGAGGTTTTATATTAGCACATTCGTTCATTTTAATATAATTGTTTACTGTATTGTTTACCATACTACTTTGAATATTCGATCTCAAATCACATGTAAGTGACTTCAAAACAACAACAGCGCTATTTAATTGTGAACAATGTTGTACTTTGATAGTCATTGACTGCTAATATGATTTCCATATTTGGAATTTGCATATAATACTTTTCTGAAATTATATTATTAAGGAAAATGGCCGATCGTGTGAACATAAAGCCAACTTATTGAGGTAAAGTTGGTTTTATATTTACATATTCAGACTTTCTCCCCAATAATATAATTTCAGAAATGTATTCTTTGCAAATTCTAAATAGTGAAACCATAAGCAGCCAATGACTGTCAAAGTTTATCATTCACAGTCAATTAAACAGTGCTAATGTTGTGTTGAAGTCATACTCAATGTGATTTCAGACCGAATATTCAAAGTACCATGGTAAACACTTTAGTTAGCATGTCACTGAACGGATGTGCGAATATAAAGCCAACTTAACCTCAATAGCCAACTTTACCCTACTAGTTTACACCGCTAACACACACACACTACTTCAATGACTCTAAAAACAAATGATTGACTGCTGAATTTAATTCCTGAAAACACTAAAGAAGAGCAAACAATCTATAGTAGTCCAATCCTAATCACAGATGTACAACATATGCTACTTTCATGCAATCACAAACTATGATGAATCATCAAATAAGCTTAAATAAACTAAAATTCCTGAGAAACACAATCTATCAACACCAGCAGTTTCAAACTAGCTATTAAAAATTAGAACCAAACCCCACCTTTTGACTCTTCTTGTTTACCAGAGGTTTCTTCAATCCAGGTTTGCTCCCGGTGGAGCCCATGTTCTCCTCACTCGCTCCTTCACTCCCCTCTCCCTTACCAGTCACACAACCCAACAATCTTCAATACTTTACTCTTTCTCTGCTCTAAAAACTGGTCTGTCAGCATCAGTCTCTAAGCACGCTGCATTGGAAACCATTCCCTCCCTATCAGTGACCTGCCCCCGTATTCCTTCTAAGAGAGAGGGAGTGGAAACTTAGATAAGAGAAAATGGAAAAGTTGAAGGAGTGAGTAGGTGGAAAACTCTGCGGTTATGAAGAAAACGGTCTCTCTTTTTTTGTAGTTCCTATGGGCAAGCAGTTTGATTGGTGCTGATATACTGAGACTATATGAGAGATGAATCATATTTCGCCATGGAAAGAGAGAAGTCCAAAGGTGATATCAGAGTTACGTAACGTGGCTGTTCTATAAATGAGATTGTGCTCGGTGTGTTGGGAGTTTATATAATATTATGGTCAACATGGGAACTGTAACACTGCAGCAGGTCTGCAAAATTGTTTAGTTAGAGTGAAAAATGTGTAAAGAATCAGGAGGGACGAGTAAAGGTGTGCATTTAAAACAAATTTTAATCAAATTCAAATGCAATGAAGGCAATTCAAGAACACGCAAATACTCTATTTGCATGTTTTTGAATGCTGTATGTTTTTGAAACTAGTTTTAATCGAATTTAATTTCAGGGAAAAGTGTCATTTTCCAATAATAAATAGAAATGTAATTATAACTACACTGAAAAAAATTAACCATTGGATTTATAAATGAGTTTTTAAGGTAAGTGGTTGCAAACAAACTATATTGGCTGAATTTAAACAAACAATTAAATTTAGTAATGTTCAACTTAATTTGTTTGTTTTAATTCAGCCCATATAAATTGTCTGCATCCTCTTACCTTAAAAAGAATTGTAAATTCAATAAATCATTTTTTTTTCTGTGTTGTAACTATTTTCAGATGGTTCATTACGCTGTGGCGACCCCTGATTAAAAAACGGACTAAGCTAAAAAGAAAATAAATGAATGAATAAACTATATTCAATGAAATACGGTAAAATGTAAAGTTGTGGGTGGATCTGGAGAAACATTGCTCTACTGTAATCAGTCAAACAGCTGTGAGGTGGGCTCATATGCCCTGCCCCTTTCCAAAGCCCCGCCTCCTGGGGCTCAGAAGCAGCTGGTGCATTCCTCACAGCAACATCCCTCCTCCTCCTCTCTGCCTGCTATCAATCACTCCGGGTGACACAAGGGCTAAAACTGTCAACTTTCCCCAAAGTAAAGTCTGTCCTTTTTTCATGAGTGGAAAGAAAGTGGAAGATTTGTGTGTTTCCAAGACAGTGTGTACTCTATGTGGGGTTTCTGGAGTAAAAGTGTAAGAATCTTTGAAGTAACCTTGGTGAATATTTTTTTCTTTTATCTGTTTGGATAAGAAGAATTGATGGCAGGAAGACTTGCTGTTT
This sequence comes from Danio aesculapii, assembly GCF_903798145.1. Taxonomy (NCBI): domain Eukaryota; kingdom Metazoa; phylum Chordata; class Actinopteri; order Cypriniformes; family Danionidae; genus Danio; species Danio aesculapii. The sequence continues at coordinate 44,403,089 of NC_079435.1, forward strand.
CTGAGAGATAAGAAGATAAGATAGGAGATTTGCATTATATATAGGACACTGAGGAATGCATGGAATGAGATGGATAAAAAGGGAAAAAAGGGATGACTTGAGAAGTTTGAAAGAAATAAAGAAAGAAAAAAAAGAAAGAAAAAAGAAAGAAAAAAGAAAGAAAGAGAGAGAAAAAGAAAGAAAGAAAGAAAGAAAGAAAGAAAGAAAGAAAGAAAAAAACGAAAAAAGAAAGAAAGAAAGAGAGAAATAAAGAGAGAGAAAAAGAAAGAAAAAAAGAAAGAGAGAAAGAAAGAAAGAAAAATAAGAAAAAAGAAATAAAGAGAGAAATAAAGAGAGAAATAAATAAAGAAAGAGAGAGAAAAAGAAAGAACGAAAGAAAGAAAGTAAGAAAGAAAGAAAGAAAGAAAAAACAAAAAAAGAAAGAAAGAAAGAAAGAAAGAAAGAAAAAAGAAAGAAAGAGAGAAATAAAGAGAGAAATAAAGAAAGAGAGAGAAAAAGAAAGAAAGAAAGAAAAAGAAAAAAAATAAGAAAAAAGAAAGAAAGAGAGAAATAAAGAGAGAAATAAATAAAGAAAGGGAAAAAGAACGAAAGAAAAAGAAAGAAAGAAAGAAAGAAAGAAAGAAAGAAAGAAAGAAAGAAAGAAAGAAAGAAAGAAAGAAAGAAAGAAAGAAAGAAAGAAAGAAAGAAAGAAAGAAAGAAATATCGTGGGTTTTGGGTATAACTGTATGCCTGGGGTCTGGATTAGACTGGGTGTGGGGTGCACATTATTTACATATTTACACTAACATTACTGCACATAAGCCTATATAAGTGCCTGTTTTCAAATCTGGCTAATAGTGTTTATCTAGAGATCGCTTCAGTTGGATTTAAGTAAGATTAAAGTCAATACAAAATCAAAACCGGCCCTATTTATTTTCTTAATACACCTTCCTGGCCTTGCGGCTGATTTGTGGGTGCACATTATTTCAAAGAAAAATGTCTGCTGTCATAATCTTTCAACAAAATCTATTAAGTTGCTCCACCTCTAAAACACCCACTGTCAGCTTATTTTTCAAGCAGTTCATTCCAGTGCAACACTTTTCATGTGTAAATCAGCTGGATAAAGATGGATAAAATAACATTTACACAAAATTAAAAGAGAAGACACTAAACAATATTTATGCAATATCCTCTAAAATATGTAAATATTTTAAGATATTTTAAATATGTCTATTTTAAGGGTTAGTTCACCCAAATATTTATTTACTCACCCTTCACTTAGTTTTTCTCTTCTGTTCAACAAATAAAGATATTTTGAAAAATGTTTTTTTCAATTTATTTAATTTTTAATGTGGCAGTTCACTTCCAGTTACTAACAATATTCTAAATATATTTATGTTCAACACAAGAAAAAAAGTCACAGAGGTTTGGAAGCACTTGAGGATGAGTATTGTAAAAAATGCTGGGTTCCACACAATCGATTTAAGTTGGGACAACATGAAGAAATTAAGTTAACTTATTTGTTTTTTACAAATTTAAGTGGATTGAACATGAAACAATTAAGTTGTTCCAAAAAACTTCAAGAATTGTTTTATTTTAGCTTATTTTTAAAAATTAAGTTGCTTCAAAAAACTTTAAGAATTGTTTTGTTTCAGCTCATTTTTAAACAATTAAGTTGCTCCAAAAAACTTCAAGAATTGTTTTAATTTAGCTTATTTTAAAACAATAAAGTTGCTCCAACAAACTTCAAGAATTGTTTTAATTTAGCTTATTTTAAAACAATAAAGTTGCTCCAACAAACTTCAAGAATTGTTTTAATTTAGCTTATTTTAAAACAATAAAGTTGCTCCAACAAACTTCAAGAATTGTTTTATTTTAGCTTATTTTAAAACAATAAAGTTGCTCCAAAAAACTTCAAGAATTGTTTTATTTTAGCTTATTTTCAAAAAATAAAGTTGCTCAAAAAAACTTCAAGAATTGTTTTATTTTAGCTTATTTTAAAACAATAAAGTTGCTCCAAAAAACTTCAAGAATTGTTTTATTTTAGCTTTTAAAAAAAATAAAGTTGCTCCAAAAAACTTCAAGAATTGTTTTATTTTAGCTTATTTTCAAACAATTAAGTTGTTCCAAAAACCTTCAAGAATTGTTTTATTTTAGATTATTTTCAAACAATTAAGTTGTTCCAAAAACCTTCAAGAATTGTTTTATTTTAGCTTATTTTCAAAAAATAAAGTTGCTCAAAAAAACTTCAAGAATTGTTTTATTTTAGCTTATTTTAAAACAATTAAGTTGTTCCAAAAACCTTCAAGAATTGTTTTATTTTAGCTTATTTTAAAAAAATAAAGTTGCTCAAAAAAACTTCAAGAATTTTTTTAATTTAGCTTATTTTAAAACAATAAAGTTGCTCCAACAAACTTCAAGAATTGTTTTATTTTAGCTTATTTTAAAACAATAAAGTTGCTCCAAAAAACTTCAAGAATTGTTTTATTTTAGCTTATTTTCAAACAATTAAGTTGTTCCAAAAACCTTCAAGAATTGTTTTATTTTAGATTATTTTCAAACAATTAAGTTGTTCCAAAAACCTTCAAGAATTGTTTTATTTTAGCTTATTTTAAAAAAATAAAGTTGCTCAAAAAAACTTCAAGAATTTTTTTAATTTAGCTTATTTTAAAACAATAAAGTTGCTCCAACAAACTTCAAGAATTGTTTTATTTTAGCTTATTTTAAAACAATAAAGTTGCTCCAAAAAACTTCAAGAATTGTTTTATTTTAGCTTTTTAAAAAAAATAAAGTTGCTCCAAAAAACTTCAAGAATTGTTTTATTTTAGCTTTTTAAAAAAAATAAAGTTGCTCCAAAAAACTTCAAGAATTGTTTTATTTTAGCTTATTTTCAAAAAATAAAGTTGCTCCAAAAAACTTCAAGAATTGTTTTATTTTAGCTTATTTTAAAACAATTAAGTTGTTCCAAAAACCTTCAAGAATTGTTTTGTTTCAGCTTATTTTATATAAGTAGTTTGAACAAACACCAAACGTCATTTTTTGAGAGAACATCATCTTTGAGTAGATATATTTGTAGTTAATAGCAAACAGCAAACGTCATTTTTTGTGAACCACATCTTCAAGTAGATTAATTTGCATGGATGTTAAAAAATGTGTAAAATATTTCATGATGTATAAATATTTGCGATCATTTTCTGCTTAATCACATGACAAAAAAAAGTAAGTCATGCAGGAAATAAAAGACAGTTTACTCCTTCAGATGATCACATATCATCAGACAGTATATGATTCAAAACAACATTGTGCTTTTAGATTTTACTGTCAGTGGTTCTGCCTCAGGGCTCATGAAGGCGGGTATTAGCTCGTACCTGCTCTATCAGTTAAAGGAAAATGCAAATTTCCATGATGTTGATGAACACAGCAATCAAATGAACAGTAAGCTTGTGAACGTCCACTCTTACACTTTCTTTTAAGTTTGCAACATAATTGTCAGAGCTAGCAAAGCTGACAACAACTTCATGAAATCAAGACTAAAAAATAGTCTAAAGGCCCTGACACACTATACAAGTAAATAAAAAAATGAAAAGGTCCATCTGAAAGTGCCGTCTGAAATTTCATGCCAACGAATAGGCTATTTTCATTGCCTTTAAACTGCAATAAATGAACATAAACATAGGATGCTGAGAAAAATGCTACTTTTAGAAGTAAATTTCACACGGCACTTAAAGGTTTTTGCACCTGAACTCTTCATTATTCAGATGAAACCTTCACTCATCTCAGAGATCCTGTGGCTAATCTTCTAGATACTTTTAGTGAATTGTATCGAGATTCAGAAGAAGAAAAAGAAAGTAAAGATGAACCTTAGAGTAGAGACAGAATGATATTAATAAATCTGATGACTTGCCATAACCACCCCCACCTCTTGACTTACACATGAGGAAGAGAAAAAAAACAGGCTTGTGAAGTTAAATTTTTGTATGATTGAAATTCTGTGAACTCCCTCAGTGTAACATCATTCAGAGAGGAGGTGTTACAATGGTTCGGCATCAAACAAAATAAGCCCAACATGTATTGTTTGGAGTTTGTTTTAGGAGTTCTACTAAAGAACCTTCCACCAAATGTAGCCACTTTTGAATTATCCATATGGTTACATAATATACAGGTGAACTCTAGCTCTCCCTTCTTTGATTAAATATTTATTTGGTTAATTTACTTTATAGAGTCTGCTCAGATGTCCACAAGTTAGACATTAAACTGTAAATCTAACTAAAAAGCAAAACTGACATTGTTTTAAATGTTTAAAAATTTTTAAATATGTCTATTTTAAGGGTTAGTTCACGCAAATATGTATTTACTCACCCTACACTTAGTTTTTCTCTTCTGTTGAACAAATAAAGATATTTTGAAAAATGTGTCTTTCAATTTATTTAATTTTTAATGTGGCAGTTCACTTCCAGTTACTAACAATATTCTAAATATCTTTTTGTTCAACACAAGAAAAAAAGTCACATAGGTTTGGAAGCACTTGAGGATGAGTATTGTAAAAAATGCTGGGTTCCACACAATCGATTTAAGTTGAGACAACATGAAGAAATTAAGTTAACTTATTCGTTTTTTTACAAATTTAAGTGGATTGAACATGAAACAATTAAGTTGTTCTAAAAAAACTTAAAGAATTGTTTTGTTTCAGCTTATTTTTAAACAATTAAGAACCTTCCACCAAATGTAGCCGCCTTTGAATTATCCATATGGTTACATAATATACAGGTGTACTCTAGCTCTCCCTTCTTTGATTAAAAATTTATTTGGTTAATTTACTCTATAGAGTCTGCTCTGTAAGTTTTACATTAAACTGAAATCTAACTAAAAAGCAAAACTGACATTGTTTTAAATGTTTAAAAATGTGAAAACAAATCTAGCTTTAAAGCATTTTAGTGGACAAATGAACATGGCTTGACTTAAGTCTAGAATCGCAGAGCGAATACTCATTGCTATTTAAAGAAAATTGATAATTACTTTAAGAAAAGGGTTTAACATGAGTATCTTTTTTTCTGAAATAAACAAGGTAATGATGTTTCATGTTTTATTTAAATGTCAATAATTTTATGTTTACGTAAAGTAATGCGCTAATTAATATAATTACAATAATAAAGCATAGACTCACGTTATTGTAGTGTGAGGAAATGTCAATGAAAAGGCAATTTGAGCTAAATTGCATGTGTTATACACTACCTGACACAAGTCTTGTCGCCTATCCAAGGAACAACAAATAATAACTTGACTTCTAATTGATCATTTGGTATCAGAAGTGGCTTATATGAAAGGCAAAGGCCTATAGATTGTGCTTATTTTACCAAAATAAAATATGAACATGCCTTGATTTTTTATTACTTAATTAACAAAAGTTTTGTAACTTAACATAAATAATGTACAGTATAGAATATAAAGTCATGCGGCAGTGAAAAAATAATTAATATTGTGCATGACTCCCATGAGCTTGGAGGACTGCATTGGAGGACTTGGATTCATCTTCAATGCCTCCTCTTTCATCTTACCCCAGATATGCTCAATAATATTAATTTCTGGTGACTGGGCTGGCCAATCCTGAAGCATCTTGAGTGTCTTTCCTTTCAAGAACTTTGATGCGGAGGCTGAAGTATGAGAAGGAGGGCTATCCTGCTGAAAAATTTGCTTTCTCCTGTGGTTTGTAATGTAATGGGCACCACAAATGTCTTGATACCTCAGCTGTTGATGTTGCCATCTCTGCAGATCTTTCATACGCCCCTGTACTGAAAGCAACCCCTAACCATGATTTTTCCTTCACCAAACTTGACTGATTTCAGTGAGAATGGGTCACAGAAATCTGTGCGGGTTCCAACAGGTCTTCTGCAGTATTTGTGATGATTGGAATCAGATGATTCATCAGAAAAACCTACCTTCTGCCACTTTTTCAAATGATCAACTAGAAGTCGGGTTATTATTTGTTGCTCTTACAACTGGGATCAACAACAAGACTTTTGTCAGGTAGTGTATAACTGCTGTTTTTCCCTTTATTTATGTTAATTTGATTTATTTTTAATATAAAAGCACATATTTTCATCTAAACAATGTTATTAGTTGGATATCCACTAATATTATGCCACTGTTTAGGTATTTCAAACAGTTTGTTTTCCTGTAAACTAAGAAAAATCTATTCTCTGAGTGTATTCTGGTCTTGAGTCTGTAAGTAAAATGGTAGCTTAAGTGGTGCAACTTAACCTTTCCTTAAAAACCCTACACAAATATGAGAAAGACTTTAGCAAGATGTTAAAAACGTTAAAAAGGCATTCAATCAATCATGATCAGAGTGGCAATGATGTGTCAATGTTGGCAATTCATTCACTTCCTTCATTCAGTTTTAGTGTTACTGGTTAGTCAAGATAAATACCTGAGGCTTAAATTAGACTGAGTAGTATTTTCACTTTTAATGATATCTTTGTAAAACATCCAAAGAGAGCAACTATTTTTAACTGTAGCACTATCCTGCTATTGTTTCTGGTAGCACTGGTTGTTTTTACCTCGCGGTTTCCTGATTTCTTCAGCCCAATGAGAAATACCCTTAAACGCTTTACAACACCTAGTGATTGACAGCTCCTTTGATCTGCAAATATTTGCAAAGCGAAAGAAAGCAAACGGAGATTAGCAGCACTGTGACTGTGGCACGTTTGTATCCAGGATACAGCCAATCACAAAATAAAGAGATTAACAGACACTCCCAGATATTTGATCATGCCAGAGCCTACACTTAGAGTTTGATGGCTCTGACATTTAGTCAAAGAGACTCTAAAAGGCTGGCTGTTTCCTCTGCAACTTGTTTGGCTTGTAAAAAAGTCGCTACCAAAAATACACAGAAGCCACTTTCAAGGTTCCCACGGGTCACAGAATTTCTAGAATATGATGGAGTTTAAAAAGGTCTTTTCTAAACATTGAAAGTCAAAGGAGTTTATTTGATATTTTGTCCAAGTCATGAAATATTAGGATTTTTTGTTTGTCATTTAAAATTTTATCGTTAGGCTATTTTTCACTGCTATTTTATTTATTTCTTCGTGTGTCGAATAATCGATCAATTGCATCCACCAGGCTGTACCTGCTAAAATACTGTATACTGCATGTGTTTTGTTTGCTCTGTGCTCATACAGTCCCTCCTGTATACTCAAAACAATATTTTTTCTGCTTGTTCTAACTTCCTTACTTAAAATTAGTTGAAATAACACAATTATTATGTTTTTTTTGTGGGAAAACTTAAAGGTTTTAGGTTCAGTCTACTTAAATTAGTAAAATTGATTAAGCTAACTTAATTGATTTAAAGGAATTATGTAGAACCCAGCATTTTTTGCAATGTATTTTGCTGGAATCATTCAATTACAGAGAATTTTCTTAAAATTTGTGGCAATAATTGCGACATTTGTTCTGTTGTTTTTTGCTGTGAAAAATACACAAATTACACGTCCTAGTTATTACTTTTTATCAATAAATTTTGACCCTTAAGAGCCTTCAGTCTCTATAATTTATTTAAATAGAACACTGCTGGAAAGAAGAGAGAAAGTGTTTACCTCTTAATCATATAAAGCCTACGATATCATATTTGATGAATGACTCTAAAAGATCAAAATAAACAGCTGAAATCTCTTCAACAATAGCATTAGGAAAATCTGATCAAATTTTCACATTTTAGAGATCGATACAACGAATGTAGCCTTGCAAATGAATGCACATTGCAAATAATGTCCCATGATCTAAAGTGGGTCACTGTACTGTGTTTATAACAACTCGACACTTTGAAATACTTTATGTACGCAAATATAATGCTATTTGATATTAAACAATTAATGGCGCAGAAGGAATTTGAACCAAACATTTGAACATATTTATGTATAACGATTATCCATGGCTGTCAAAAATCAGCAAGAAATCTGCAGCAATTTAAAAAACATTTAGATTTTGTGCCATTTGCTTGAATTTGTGTTCAATTCAGAGATTGCAGAATCACAAAATTCTGGAGGGACTGCTCAACACAACAGCTGCCTATTTTTCTATGCTTTATGGGTAATTCAGGCTTTTAGTCAGTGAAAGTCAGGATAAAGTCAGTGAATTTGACATTTGGTTTACAGTGGAAACCCTGCACATTCCTCTACCAGAAAAAAAGGCCTAATATATGGGTTAAGAAGTAAACTAAAACTTGTTTAGCGTCCTAAAGCAACCTAGTAATATGCAAACCAGAGTATGAATAAATAGAGGAACCTGTGTTTTGTCTGAGTTACAAACTGATCATTTGATGGGATGAAGTCAGCTTGACTTTGACTAACCCAAATCATGCATGACGTCTAGAGGGAATGTGAGAAAATATCTCCCTGCAGCCCTCAAACACACCTGGAAATGCTGGTTAATGGTACCAGCATATAAAAGGTTTCCTATTTCTCTGTTTTGTAGACAAAACAGACAGGCACACACTTCGACAAGGTCTTCCAGCATGCTTAATTATCCATAATAACATTTCAGTTTATAATAATTGCATCTGACCCAATTACATTTTGGAAGGATGAAAGGATATAATTTTTCAGACTAATAGGAACGATGAACAAAGATAATCGGAGTAATAGGAAAGATGATTAAATATCTTGATTGAAGATCATTAATAGTCGGGACATTATCATATAAATTTGTCTATTTATGTTACACATACACAATCATGCAAAAGTTTGAGGGTCAGTAAAGTTGTTATTATTACTCACTTTTGTTTAAAGAAATTATTACTTTCTTTGGGAATTTAAAGTAGCAGTAATGAGATTAAAATGTGACAAGGATTTATATTTCTAATTAATGATGTTTTATTTAGCGTCATATAATAGCTTAGACAAAAATAATGAAATAATTCATTTTTTCAAATTATCAAAATATTGAAAAGACACATTTTCATTAAAAATAAGAAGAAATGTTTCTTGAGCAGCAAATAAGCTGTATTAGAATAGTATTAGAGTGCTCAGCATAAATGAGTGTACCCCATTTTAAAATATTTGTATCCATTTCTTAGTGAATATAGGCAAAATATTTTGGTACATTTGAACAAAACTGATTTATTAAACTGATATATTTATTAAAATAACATTTTATTCACCAAACATCTTTAGAAATAGAAGATAATACAATTAAATTCAAGTAAAATATTGCAAAAAAAAGTACAAACTACTAAATTTGATGTATATTTTTGTGTTTCTTGATTTTTCTTCTTTTGAATTTGTATTCAATATTTTTCTCTAATGTAAATTTGGGTGTAAAATTTTATTTTGTTCAATAAGCTCCAGATTTGACTTCAGTACTGACTAAATTAATGCATTTTCACAAATATAATATTGTATAGCTTCATATTAAAAATATGAATTTAAAAAGTAGATTTGAGAGAGGTGTACTTATATATGCTGAACATATATGCTGTTATTAGAATTATTTCTGACATGACACTGAAGACTGGATAAATAGATGCTTAAAATGTACCTTATTAAACTAAATTAAACATTCAACAAAACAAATTTAATAAATAAGCTTTTCATTAATAAGCATACTAACATCAAGCTAAAAAAATCAAACTTAAAAAAATACCAACCCTAAATTTTCTGAATTATATGTCTGTAATTATATAATGGTATGTTTTTTAAAATTATATACCTATTATTTTGAGATATAATATATCACAGGCAGCATAAGACAAAGTTACAAAGAAATATATCATCAAACACACACACACCGAAGATATATATACAGGGGCGTAGCAACCGGGGGGGACGGGGGAGATCCACCCCCCTCACTTTTAGAGACAGAGCATTTAGAAACAGGTGATTAATAATTATATGAACATATGATCTCATACAGCCGTCCCCCCACTTTTAAAATGCCCGCTACGCCCATGTATATATATATATATATATATATATATAGTGCTCAACATATATGAATACACCTCTCCAAAATTTCTCATTTAAATTAATATTTCTATTTATCTTTGTGCATATACATTAGATTAGTCAGTACTGAAACCAAATCTGGAGCTTATCTAATAAATAGCTTACGATAAAGTTTCAAAATTAGCATACCCAAATTTACATGTTAGGGAAAAATGTTAAATATAAAAGTTAAAAGAGCAAAATTCAAGATAGACAAAAAAAATTATAAAAATATGTTGACATTTTGTAGTTTATAATTGTTTTTCCCAACATTTTGCATGAATTTAAATGTATTATCTTTCTATTTCTAAAGATGTTCGGTGACTAAAATATTATTTGAATGAATATATACTTATAATACATTTAATAAATCAGGTTTGTTTAAATGCACCAAAATATATTACCTATATTCACTTAGAAATTGATAAAAATATTAATAAATAAAAATATCAAAAACTGTCTCTACGCTGTTTTCATCAATTTTTATATTATTTGTTTCTATTTTATTTATACTTGTCTTTTTATTCCTGTTTATGTAAAGCACATTGAATTGCCACGGTGCATGAAATGAGCTGTAGAAATAAACTTGCCCTGCCAAAATAGCCTTGCCTTGAAAATATACTGTGGATTGATGGTACAGATTCCACATGTAGTGAAGCTCATTCCATACATACTGAGTATAATTAGAAAATGCAGATCGACCTGTCTGTGTATGAAAGAAAAATCACTTCATTCATCACTACATCTATAAATTGAACCTAGACTAGATAATAATTTCGCTATCCGGAAATGTGTCTATAGCGATAAGTAAATCTATAGGTTATCACTAATAATTAAATCTATCAGCTTTAGCACACATTTGCACTCTGACCTATCTGTGAATCAGCAGATCAATAATGTGTAGAATATAAAAAGAAATAATCACAACCATAATCCTAAGCAAAACGAAAAAAAAAAAAAATGAATAAAAAATCTATTGAGAATTATCTAGAAAGAAAGATATATTAAAGCTCTCCAACCTCACTGAAGATGTGCTGCACGACCAGAGCGAGAGCCTCCAGACGCCGATTGCCATTAGCGATGAGTTTACGAAGATGCAGAATGCATTGACTCTTCTTTTCGTTTTGAAGACTGAGATCTTCTCTCTCCTCCTCTTCCTCCACCGGTCCTGCTTGACCAGTCGCGCTGTGCTGTGGCGTCCGGCCAGCCGTGGGCACTGCAGCTTTGGACCCTTTGGAGCTCTTGTCCACTGTAAAAGAGCGCGTGTTCAGTGCGGTCATCACATTCAGCATGATTTCAGAGTCCAGAATCACATCTACTCCTCAGTACAACAACCAGTGATGATGAAAGCATCTGCTAAACACAATCCCACCCACAAACCACAAGAAGATACTTCAATGAAATCATAAGAAGGAAAACATCATGACTAATAGGAAAGATCTGCAACAAAAGCTTTAAGCAACAAAGTCTGTCCCATAAACAACATACGCCCTCTTGGGCTGATGCTGGAAAAAAAATAGTCGTAGTGCATGCTGGGATTGAATCTTAATGATAATGCACTGAGGTCCAGAGAGCACATTAAGAGTGCATTAGAAAGAAGCAAAAGGAGATTGTGTGTGTGTGTGTGTGTGTGTGTGTGTGGAGTGCATTTTCTGTCCCATCCTCAACGGCTAACTGAAGCCCTGGTTTCCCATCCCATAATTTGTGAAAAACATTGACTTACAAATCTTTCATAAAGAAAACAGAGATCAATTTATCACTTATTCACCAACTATTTTCACCCTCTAACTCACTAATATATTACAATTGTTCTACTGAGCAAAAATGCTAACCTAACTTTTATTGAATATGTACAGAAATCTGAAATGTATAGATTTGTGTGTGTGTTTGCCTGGTATTCATCACATTGTGGGGACCAAATGTACCCTCAAGTATAGCAATATCAGTCATTTCTGACCTTCTGGGGACGTTTTGTTGGTCCCCATAGGGAAAATGACTCATAAATCATATTAAGATCATAAATCATAAAAAAGGTATACTGAAAATGTAAAACTGCAGAATGTTTTTTGGTGAGGGTTGGGTTTAGGGGGTTTTTGAACAGAATTTACAATCTGTACAGTATGAAAGTCATAAAGTCTATGGGAAATCCACATACAAGATGTGCGCATACAAGCCCAACACGTGTGCGTGTATGTGTGTTTGATTCTGTTTGTCGGTCCTCTGGTTGGAGGTAAACAAGGATATTATGAAATAGACATATACACACTCACATTATTTCCTATACTTTCCTCACAAAACTACTTTTTTAACTTTTCAAATAAGAGCCAATTACACAAATGTCAAATATGCAAACAATAATTAAAGAACACATTCAAAAACTATATATTTATATAGGTTATATACACATTCAGAAATAAAAGTACAAAATCTGTCACTGGTCTCTTTTTAAAAAAATAACACTTTCGTGTTGTACAGGTGGACATTAAAGTAGAGAGACTCTTTTGTACCTTTATGGTATTATGAGGTACACATTTGTACTTTATAGGGATTAATATGTATCTGTAAGGACCTGTTAGGATCATTTTTTAAAAAGTGTGTATGAGTATGAGTGTATGAGATTATTTGTCCAAATTTTGGTCAAAGTTCATTTACAATGATTATTTATATGCATAGAAAGTATATTAAAAAAAATAAAATGGGGCAAAAGAAGGACAAAAGATGGTTGAAATAATGTTTCTTTCGTGTTAAAATCATCTTTCAACATAACAGATATATTTATGTAAAAATCAATCCATTTACAAATTCGGATGTGCTTACTAAATTATTAAACAAATCACATTTTAGAATACTTTAGGTCATTAAAAACATCCCGCTGACAAATGGGTAAAACCTTAGTGGTTTAAAGGTTAGTGAATAAAGGTTAAGTCTAAACATTTTTAATATATATAGTTGAAGTTAGAATTATTATCCCCTCTGAATTATTAGCCCCCCTGTTTATTTTTCCTCAAATTTTTGTTAAACGGAGAGAGAAGATTTTTTCAGCACATTTCTAAACATAATAGTTTTATTAACTCATTTCTAAGCTGATTTCTTTTATCTTTGCCATGATGACAGTAAATAATATTTGACTGGATATTTTCAAGACACTTCAATACAGCTTAAAGTGACGTTTAAAGGCTTAACTAGGTTAATTAGGTTGACAGGTTAGGGTAGTCAGGCAAGTTATTGTATAGCGATGGTTTGTTCTAGCCGAAATAAAACAAATAAGACTTTCTCCAGAAGAAAAAACAATTATTTCCTCCGGGTGCTCCGGTAACTCCCACAGTCCAAAGACATGCGGTACAGGTGAATTGGGTAGGCTAAATTGTCCTTAGTGTATTTGTGTGAATGAGTGTGTATGGATGTTTCCATACATGGGTTGCAGCTGGAAGGGCATCCGCTGCGTAAAATATATGCTGGATAAGTTGGTGGTTCAGTCCGCTGTGGCGACCCCGGATTAAAAAAAGGACTAAGCCGAAAAGAATTGGATTAAAAATTTTTTTTGTTACGTTAAGTGGTTGTAAACAATTCATTTGGGCTGATTCATTTAAACAAACAAATTAAGTTAAACATTACTAAATCTAATTGTTTTAGTGGACAAATATACATAATTTAGGTTGTCTGTTAAATCCTTGTTGATTCTATATTTACTAAGCCACCTTAGAATATTAACCACACAAAAATCTGCCGATGCACCCACAAGAGACGCACAAGCAGGAAAAGGTGAAGAGCAGAATTGAATATTAGCTGTCGCTGAAGCACTTTAACAATCACTCCCCTGTGGACTGCTTTGGCAGCTGGTCTTAAAGATACAGTTCACCCAAAAACCATCCCTTTTTCTCCACACAAAGCTGTGGCTTGGATTATTTATTGCTGGATTTTGAATATACTGGAGCTTGCTATCCTCCATATTCATATATTTTCATTGTATGAAACAGAAGTATCAACAATTTGCTGAGTTTCATGAAACAAAGTTAAACAGGTTTGTAATGACATAAGGGTGAGTATCTGTTTGTAGAATTTCCATGAATCAAAGTCTCTCCAACGCCCCCTGCTGGTGGCCATAGTTGTTTTTGTTGACCCTCAGATTTAGCTTTTAAAGCACAGGTGTCAAACTCAGTTCCTGGAGTGCTGCAGCTCTGCACCGTTTAGTTCCAACCCTAAATACACATGATCAAACTAATTAAGTCCTTCAGGCTTGTTTGAAACCTACAGGTAAGTGTGTTGAAACAGGGAGGGAACTAAAGGGTTGCAGCCCTCCAGGAATTGAGTTTAACCCCCCTGTTTTAAAAGGATAGTTCACCCAAATTGTAATCGTGATTTTATGGATGTCCGTCCCTACCAGTTTTCAACATTTTACAAAATATCTTCTTCAGAAATAAGAAAATCATAAAGATTTGTCTGTATTGTAAAATTGTCTGTAGTATATGAGTGTGTATGGATGTTTCTCAGTGATGGGTTGCAGCTGGAAGGGCATCCGTTGCGTAAAACCTATGCTGGATAAGTTGGCGGTTCATTCCGCTGTGGCGACCCCAGATTAAGAAAGGGACTAAGCAGAAAAGAAAATGAATGATTAAAGGCATTAAACATTATCGATAAACTTTAATCGCCTGTACAAATTACAAACACAATTACTCGTTTTGCGTCTTCATGTTCATCAAATAAATACAAGTAGTTTGAAGCATGTGGATATAATAATAAAACATCTAGTCTGTCTTTATTTTGCTTAATAAAGGGCCAGATTAAAAAATGAAAATGTATTATCAGTATTCTCAGGTGAGATTATTTTTTTCTGAAAAAATGCTGGTAACCAGTGGCCATCAACTATGGAAATCAATATTTGACTTTGACTTGGTATCCAACATTCTTCAAAATATCTTCTTTTGTGTTCAACAGAGGGAAGAAACTCAAGCTGATTTTAAGATAAAAATCCTAACCTTTGGGTGAACTGCATCTAATTACATAAACCAAAACATACTTTTCTCTAATATTTCCTTTTTAAAACCTAAAGCATTCACTTTTTCTAAATCTGGATGTCCAAACCCAAATGCACAAGTGATGTATAAGAAATGACTGGTGATGAATGTACTCTTACATTATTTAAACGCAGGCTCAAAATAGCGAGATGCTGCAGCTTTTTTTCATGGCTCAATCTGACGATCTGAGCTTTTAGGCTGAAATGCAGTGTCCTTAAATAACAGTAGCTCAGTGGCGCTGTGTTGAGCAGTGCTGCCCTTGCCTGTGGTCACATGGTCACATTTGCACAATCTGTCAGCCCACAGGAGTGTGTCACCATCCGCTCTGATCACATCACTGCTGACCCGAGATACTCCACTACTGCGGCACATCGGACTGAACGTTCCAGCAAAAGTGTGTCAGTGTTCAGATTTCAGACGATCGCTTTCGTCGTGATATTAAACGATCTCTACATCCTGAATAGGTTAAAATTATGTCAATTTGAATTAAAGTGTAATATCGTTTTCATTGCCTTCTTTTTATATGTTGAATTTTCTTTCTTTTTTTGATACACTGTAAAACCCAACAGCCAACTTCATCAAATGAAATGAGTGTAGTTAACTCAAAATTGACCGAAAGTTAATTCTACTCATTTGAAAAGAGTTTTGAACTTTTTTTGAGCATTGAAGGTAATTAGTTAATTAAATACCTCATTACTTCAACTTAAATGGAGTAAGTTCACAGTACTCATATTGATTAGTTTTTCTTAACTCAAATGGTTTGTAGTAATCAGTTTCCTCAAATGGTTCGAGATGGCTTAACTTATTTGGTTTTACAGTTCTCAGTTGGTTTGAATTCTTTTCATTTATTGAGTTTTACTGTGCTCAAATTGTTGTTTTTGCTCAAATGGATTAAGTTCACAGTACTCATTAGGATTAGTTTTTGAACTTAAATAGTTTGTTGCAATCTGTTTCCACAAACGTTTTGAGTTACCTCAACTTATTGGGTTTTACAGTGTAATTTTCAATTATACATTGAGCTACTTAGATTTACAGAAGATTGTAAACATTCAATGTAAAAAGCTTAAATAACATCTTTTTTCTGTCTTTTTCATTTCTTCAAAATCTGTATTTTATCTTTATTTTTATTCTTTGCTGTTTTTATTTCTTATACTTATGTATTTTATGTTTCTTTATGTTCTTGTTCTTTATTTAAAGTACTTTGAATTACCATTGCATATGAAATGTTCTATATAAATAAACTTGACTTGCCTAAATACTGGAATCTTTTCAGGCATATTTGGAAGAATCATTCATTCATTCATCTGCCTTCAGCTTAGTCCCTTATTTATCAGTGGTCAGCACAGTGGGATGAACCGCCAATTATTCCAGCATATGTTTTATGCAGCAGATGCCCTTCCAGCCACAACACAGAACTGGGAAACACCTATACACTCTCACATTTACACACAGTCATACACTCTCAGAAAAAAATGGTACAATGTTGTACCAAAGAAAGTACAAACCCTTAGGGCAGTATGTATTGCACCATAAGACAAAGTAACAAATTTGTACCATTGCAGTTTGTATCTTTTAAGGACATGATTTGTAGCATGGAAAACCAAAATGTACCTTTGGTTTGTAAAACCTGCAGATGCAATATTGTACCTTCATTAAAGGTATAAATTTGATCCACCGTACTAATCACCGAGCCACCGTGTTGCCCTTAGAAAAATCATTAGACGACAAATTAAAATATTTAGATCTATTATCTATTGAAGCGCAGCCCCAAAATAAAAACTGCCATTTTAAACATTTACGCTTTGCCACTATTCTTACTTGGTTTTACAAAACTTACATGCTAATATAGGAATGAAAATTTGTAATCGTCATTCAGCCTAAAAACTAATAATAAATGGTTTGTCCTACAAGAAAATGTAGATTTGTCTCATTTTGGATGCATCTGTGTTATTCATTGTGTTATTTATCTGAGTTTCTTTGTCAGTTTCTTGTCTATTTGTAATTATTATTAACTTTAACAACTGTAAAATATACAGACAAGATTCAAAATTTTGCCCACTAACATTCATTCATTCATTCTCTATTTCAGAGGTCGTCACAGTTGAATGAACCACCAAATATTCCGGCATATGTTTTACGCAGCGGATGCCCTTCCAGCCGCAACCCAGTACTGGGAAAGCCCACTAAAATAAGGTAAAAATTGTAATAATATAAAAATGGTGTGGTATTACCATGGTAGCATGTCCAAGAAGACACTTTAAAGCTACGGCACTTACAAGCAATGTATCTGCTGTATCAACACTAGACTGAGAGTTTGACTGACTCGTTTCCTAAAACTGCATTAAATTGAGTAAAATATCATTTTCATTCATTTTCCTTTGAATTAGTTCCTTTATTCATCAGCGGTCGCCACAGAGGAATGAACCACTAACTTATCCAGCATGTTTTACACAGCAGATGCCCTTCTAGCCGTAACCCAGTACTGGGAAACACCCATACACAATCATTCACACACATAATTCCACACAGAAATGTCAATTGACCAAGCCGGGGCTTGAACCAGCGACCTTCTTGCTGTGAGGTGACAGTGCTAAGCCACCAGGTCGCCACCAATAACATTTTAAAAATAACAAATAAATGTAAATTACTAATAATATTAAATATAAATATTATATTAATAAAATACAGACAAAGTAGCTTTGGATTACAAAACAACTCAAAAAGGCCACCAATACACCATGTGAAATGGTGGCCGGTGAACATTTACAACCAGTGTGTGTGTGTGTGAGTGAACAGGAGCAGTGTGTAATTAGTGTGCAGTCTAGCCCTCATAATAAGTGTTTATGATGGTCTACTTTGACAGGAGACACGCTGTGATTGCTGTCCTTAAAACACTCCACTGGAGACGGACCATAACCAACAACCCCACACAGACACACACACACACACACACACACACACACACACACACACAAAACCACAGGCGTCCAAACATCAGCTCCTCCGTGAAGCGTGTCACATCCAGGCCGGAAATGTGTTCATGCTCATGCAAACACACAGAGAGTGGAGCTCCTTTGATGCTGTTGTTTCTCTAAGCAATTCTCTTTTCATTACACTGCAAAGACTAAACATCACACACACACACACACACACTTATGCCAGCAAACCACAAGCCTCCCACAGAAAAAAAAAGGCTTCCCCTCTTCCACATAATTACTGGAAGGCAGATGAGGAAATTATGGGCCCGTTCTGAATAACCGGTTCAGCGTTTTGCTTAATGGAAAGAATTATCTCACGCTGACTAAAGCAGTGGCAGACATTCAAGAGAATAACATTCAAACATTTACATTCAAACACATTACAGCACATCTTCTCAGAAAATATGTCAGTCACATATAAGAAAAGTAAGGCTCTAATAATGATGATAAACACACTATAGTTCAATAATAATTCAACTATAATTCAGGAGGGCTAATAATTCAGACTTCAAATAAATAGTTATTTTGTAAATATCGTTAAGACGTCAAATAAATCCTTTGTGTTTTAATATTTTCCCAGCATTATGGTTTGCATGCGTAGTGCACTCCGAAGGAACATTAGTGAGCGTTTTAATATATTTGATTTATTCAACTGGTGGCCAAGATACATTTCAGCCTCAGTCTTCCTCAGCCTCTACTCCAGTCTTCAGTGTCTTATTTTAATATGCTCAATTGGTGGACAAAATACATGTCTTCTTATGTTGAAGCAGTTAGCATAATTAGTTGCTACACAATAATTTGTGGAAATTGTCATTCATAAAATATTTAAAGTATAGAAAGTTCAAAAGAACGACATTTATTTGAAATAGGTGTATTATTTGTTTATTTATTTGTTAAACATTTTTATTTATTTATTTATTATTATTATTATTATTATTATTATTATTATTATTATTATTACTACTATTATTATTATTATTATTATTATTAATATTATTATTATTATTATTACTATCACTACTACTACTATTATTATTATTATTATTATTATTAATATTATTATTATTATTATTAATATTATTATTATTATTATTATTATTATTATTACTATTACTACTACTACTATTATTATTATTATTATTATTATTATTATTAATATTATTATTATTATTATTATTATTATTACTACTATTATTATTATTATTATTATTATTATTATTATTATTATTATTATTAATATTATTATTATTATTATTATTATTATTATTACTATCACTACTACTACTATTATTATTATTATTATTATTATTATTATTATTAGGGGCATCACAGTGGCTCAGTAGTTGCACTATTGCCTCACAGCATAAAAGTCGCAAGTGTGAGCCCCGGCTGGGTCAGTTGACATTTGGCCGTAGTGTATGTGTGTGCATTGGGTGTTTCCCAATGCTGGGTTGTGGCTGGAAGAGCATCTGCTGCATAATAAATATGCTGGATAAGTTGGTGGTTCAATCCCCTGTGTTGAGTCCACTGATAAATAAAGGGACTAAGCCGAAGGAAAATGAATGAATGAATTATTATTAATAGTATTATTTATTATTATTATTAACAAAGTAAAATGACTCTGTATGGATAAATTTTATGCATCCTTGTTGTGTAAACATTAATATTTGTAAACAGTTTTTTTTTGTCAAGTTAATTCAAACATTTTTGATATTATTCAGCCTAAAATAGCCCTCCTAAAAATGATGACATTGTTACACCACACACTGTTGCACCATGGTGTCATAATACCAGGCAGAAATGCCGTGGTATTATTTGGAACATGTCAAAAAGCAACAACAACAACACAATAACAAGATATTACAATGTTAAATTGTTTGTGGCTGATTCAGTAAATAATAATGGGCTGTTGAATTACAGTATAAGAAAATAATGCACAGCTGACATGAAGCAAATGTATTAATTTCTAATAAGTCAACAATAAATAATTAAGTCAATTATTCTTCTTGGTTATCAATAGCCCCATATTATAAGCCATATTAAATAATATTTGTGCTTATAAAAACACTGAGGACTGAAATCTTGGCAGCAACTCTTTCCCATGTACTATTATAGTGTGTAATGAACAACTGAAACTAAGCAGTTTGGTGAGATTACCCATCCAAAGCGGCCAGTCTGCAGCACAGAGAGAGCGACATCCAGGGCCTGTAGTAGAATGACATACCACTGTTAAAAATGTTTCGTTTACTCTTTAATATGAATAATTCTTTAAATATGAAGACTGGAACTAGGGTAAGAAAGAGGTATGGCTCATTGGAAAGTCAAAGGAAATATATTTAAGGAGGGCAAGTATGAATTCCCACATACAAACACACATCCATTTAGATTTTTCTGACTTGAAATGCCCTAATTTCTCATCAAAATCATCTGAAAAGATAACCGTGTATTATAGGTAGCTACAAGAGCGATTCTAATGAGTTATAAGGAATAATACTTAAGAAACTTAAGAAATAAACTTAATGAATAAATAAATAAATATTCAGTCGATGTCTCACACAAATGAGTGTCCTTGACAAACCCCCCATAAAAAAACACACTATCTCAGACATCTCTCTGCCTTTTTTAAACGACACTCACACCACTTTTGCACATTTGCACCAGACACTTTCTTACAATCCCTCCATATCTCAAAAAAACTAAAAAACATTGCTGATTTATGAAGTGTGCTTCACACAGGTGAGTGGGTATGACAAACCACCTGTAGAAACTCTTCTCTCTACAAAACAATAAACAACCCCTCTCCTTATCACTTCATTCTCTGAGCACGAACAGTTCCTTTGCATAATTAGCACTTCTTGAGTGTATTGTCTCTTCTTGTTGAATCACTGAATGCCTTCTCAACTGTAAGTCGCTTTGGACAAACGCGTCTGCTAAATGACTAAATGTAAATATTGAGAAAATAGATATATTCTATATTATTTCATATTCTAGCAAATAAATATTTAAAAAGTTAACAAGACAATTTACATAAGCGCCCAACCGATATTATCGCTTTTGCCTCATCGTTAGCCTGAAGGCAGATATTGCTATATTATAAATCTTCATATGCCCCTGCAAATCTGTCCTGATTGAAAGACCTAATGTTTTCTTTTACCTTTGGAAAACATTTAATACTAGAGACTATGCCAGCTTATTTTATAAAATGTGGAACCCCGTGATTTCTTTTGTTGAGACCTTACTTTTGTTGTAGATGGACACCTCCAGATTCTTTATGTTTATTCTTATATTAATTAGCATAATTTTGTTTCATTTTTTGTTTGTGGGGTCAATCAGGATAAGGGGAATGTTAGTCACATTTCATATTTCGTATTTCAAGTCATGTGCTTACTCCCAGCAGACACACAACGTCATGAGATGTAAATATTCAGTTTGATTTAGGTCACCAGCGTCTATAAGAACATTGTTATTTTGACGTCCGATAACAATGTGAAATGACGTTGATATCTGGTTGATTTTAGGTTGTGTTGGAAAGTGACCAAAATCCAACGTAGAGCCAATATCTTAAACCAACATCATATTGACGTCAAATACTGACATTTATTCATCAGTTATAGCAACCAAAATCCAACGTCTGATTGAAAGCCATTGTGGTAACGTCCACACGTCAAGCTGTAACATCATTAGACGTTGATATTAGGTTGATTTAAGGTTGCGTTAGAAAGTAAACAAAATGCGTCTGTCCGATGATGGACATAGACATTGTAAGAATGGGTTTTAACTACAGCGGTTCAAACGTCGGCCTGATGTTGGGTTCTAACGTCAACCCAATTTTCATTTCCAAACAAAATGCAACGTCCCACAACATTGGGATACAACGTCAATCTGACATCATGTTGACGTCCTGTGACTTTTAGGCTGTTATTCAACTAACTGCTTAATAAAAAATAATAGTAATAAAAATTTAAATAAAAGAAGACAATTTACAGATGTTCCCTATAAAGCGCATGCCAGAATTGCTATTGCAACATACTGAATGTGAAGGTGGATCCAGAGAAATAATCTGGATTGGAATTATAAGAATGAGGCCAGCGGCTGTGTTTAGATTAAATCTCATGATGATGGTTGAAAACTACAAGTCCAGAGCACGCCATCAAATCCAGATGAATAAATAGATTAAAAAAGAAGCCAGTAATGAACGTCTGAGTTTGCTGGCCTACTTTGAGTACACTATGTCCCTGTGCGTTTGCCACACATATACACACACTCACACAGCAGCACATGCCTAAAATCAGGGTTTACAGAGCATTTGTTCTGATTAGAGAGGCCTTGTTCTCTGATAAGGATTAATGTGAACTAATGACACGTGCAGTCCAGTGCTGCCAAAAGTAACATTATTTCAATACCTGTCTTAAAATCACTCAGTTAAGTCTAATGTGAAAGTAAAATAGTCGAGGATGTATTTATTAAAGCGACCGGAACCTAAACCTGCTGTCGTCATGCATTAATCAACAACAAAAGACAAAATCAGTGTTAGAACACCTACCTGAGGAACACAAAGCAATATATTTATCTGGATACTTGTCTTGTTGCATTTAATAGTCATATTAGTTTTAATTTTGTCAATTTTTGTTTAATTACTGATTTATAAAGCTGGAAATGTATTCTCTTATACTGAAATTGTGAAATGTAATACTAATAACTAAATACTAATAACTATTTCCATCTTTGAATGTAAATAGTCGTCATTAAGATTTTTTACTATTGATCGTATTTACTATTTATACAGTAGTCAACATTTAGTGGATCAAAAAGGTTTTTAAAAATTGTTTTTAAAAGTCAAGAATGGGTATTGAGCAACAGTTTTTGGACAACTTTGATAAAAGGGTTTGATCCACTTCATATGTTGACTCCTGTATATTAATATAAACAAGTAAAATGTATATATTTGTTGTTTTCGTTGTTTTTATTCCAGATTTTGACATCATAATCTGGCATAAAACAACACATATTTAGATTTTACTTGTTTATATTAATATATACAGTTGAAGTCAGAATTATTAGCCCCCCTGTTCATTTTTTTCCCCAATTTCTGTTTAACAGAGAGAAGATTTTTTTTTTCAGCACATTTCTAATAATAGTTTTAGTAGCTCATTTCTTATAACTGATTTATTTTATCTTTGCCATGATGAAAATAATTAATATTTGACTAGATATTTTTCAAGACACTTCTATACAGCTTAAAGTGACATTTAAAGGCTTAACTAGGTTAATTAAGTTAACTAGGCAAGTTATTGTATAACGATGGTTTGTTCTGTAGACTATTGAAAAAATATATAGCTTAAAGGAGCTAATATTATTGACCTTAAAATGGTTTTTAAAAATTTAAAAATGCTTTTATTCTAGCCGAAATAAAACAAAATAAGACTTTATCCAAAAGAAAAAATATTATCAGACATACTGTGAAAATTTCTTTGCTCTGTTAAACATAATTTGGGAAATAATAAAAAAAATTTCAAAAGGAGGCTAATAATTCGGACTTCAACTGTAAATAGTATATTTATACATCCAGAGATTTAATTTGATTTATGTGCAAAACTACAATTTCACATGAAAAAATTTGTAAATAAAGCAGAGGTTACATCCATCGAGTCAAAGAGAACAAAATTGTCACTTTCTGATAAACCAGTCCTTAATATCATACAGAAAAATGGAATTTGCTGCTTTAGGAGAGGTTATTGTTGGTTCCTTTTTCTTATATAATTATTTACTTGCACCTCCGTTTATTGGGAGTGCAGTTTCTCAAGAAATTTCTGGGAGATAATAATACTAAACCACTTTGATGATAGACTTTGGCTAAGGGACTATTTAGAATGACCAAAACAACATTTCAGATGTTTTACAATGTGGTTGATGAACCGGTTTGTCCATTAATGCTGTTCGATCTCGCCTATTTTTATTATCAAAGAAACTGCTAAAACAAAATCACATGATGTTTTGATGTACAGTATGCTGGATTTTATTCACTAAATGTGTTATCTTACATTTTTACTTAGCAGATAAAAAAGTTTATCCTACTTAGTTGTGTGCATTGTTTTGAATGACATTTTTGAGCATCTTGGTGTTTCCATTAATGTTTTTTATGCGATATTCCAAAATGCACATCAAAATAGGTAGATGGAAACATCGCCATTGAGCCATGCTTGAGGTTTCAACTCTGGCAAATGAATAAATTAAGATGTTCATAAACATTTATTAATCTAATTTCGATTATTGCCTCTATTTCCCTGTGGTATTGAAAATGGTGTCAAGTATCGCAATTTTATTCAGTATCATATTAAAGATTCCAGTTGTTCCCGTCTTTTGACAACACAAGTGCAGTCAGTGTGTGTTCAGTCAGTGTGCGTTTACGTGTCCTCTCTCCTGACGCTCACACTCTGGTCATATATATCTCAGGTCTGCTGATAACAGCGCTGCATGATAGTTTCTATGGAGACAAGCATGAGATGTTGCATTCTGAGTGTGTGTGTTCAAGAATATTCTGGAATTTTCCACTGTGTCTCCTATTAGAAGGAATTGAAGGCTGTGGCTGACATACCTGCAATACATACCTATAATGCTCTATGCATGTATGTAGGTATGTTCTGAACTAACAAAATGACAACTGCATGGTCAAAATTACACATTTTTTATTTGTTGTGATTGAAAATCAGGGTTGGTCCACAAAATATTTTTTCCTTAATCTAAAGTAGAAAACATTATTAAAAAAAAGTAACACTTTGGTTACTTTATGCTAAAAATGCTCTAAATGACACTTTCTGTTCAGTTTTGGATGAAATGTCTTGATCAGTTTACAGATGTTTTGATGTACTCAAACAAAAATCTATAAAATCCACAAACCTATAAATCCAATCATTTTCAAGGGAAATTATTTCTCAGAGAATTGGGGTGATATATATTCATTTTGAAAAATAATCTAGTTTCCTTCAAAATACATCTGTTTAAATATAATTTCAAATCTCCTAAAATTTGGTGTAAATCATGACCCAAACATATTCTTATCATTCGATCAAACCACACATTTTCTAAATTGTTAAAACCCAGAAGGAAACGTATTTACATATTTGACTTGACGATGCAACAGTTGAAGCTGCTACAAAAATATCAGAGAGGAAATCAACATCTGAACTATATACAGTCAGAATTATTAGCCCCCTGTTTATTTTTCCCCAATTTCTGTTTAATGGAGAGAAGATTTTTTCAACACATTTCTAAATATAATAGTTTTAATAACTCATTATCATTAATATCATAAATAATTTATTTTATCTTTGCCATGATGACAGTAAATAATATTTGACTAGATGTTTTTCAAGACACTTCTATACAGCTTGAAGTGACATTTAAAGGCTTAACTAGGTTAATTAGGTTAACTAAGCAGGTTTGGGTAATTAGGCAAGTTATTGTATAACGATGGTTTGTTCTGTGAACTATCGAAAAAAATATAGCTTAAAAGAGCTAATATTATTGACCTTAAAATGGTGTTTAAAAAATTAAAAACGTATTTTATTCTACCCGAAAAAAAACAAATAAGACTTTCTCCAGAAGAAAAAATATTATCAGACATACAGTGAAAATTTCCTTGCTCTGTTAAACATAATTAAAAATATTTAAAAAATAATAATAAATGAAAAGGGGGGCAACTAATTCTGACCTCAACTGTGTATCTGAAGGTACTTACATCCAATACTAAGCATTATGACTAAAATTCTGCAACAGATTCACACAGACGGACAAAAAAAAACATAAAAAACTAAACATCCTCACATGAACCCTAACCTAAATTTCCATTTGACACAGAAAGAAAGAGGGCGGAGGAGATTTTCGCTTGGGAAGAGGTGAAAGTCAGTTGTTATTCCCTAAAATGTGCATCCAAAAACACATCAGCTGGGCTCTTTAAATCTTAACACACACACATTATTGCTTGAATGTGCTTTATTTACTCCCAACAAAACACACACACTCACACAAAATCAATAAATACTGTTACCCTGGTTCATATAAACACATAAACATGCTGTTTATGACTATGCATGCAATAAACACATTAAAAACACTGCAAGTGGTTTCTATTTATGGCACTGCACATGGTGCCCTCTGGCACGGGCATCACTCACTAAACATCACGCGACCGGCCTTTCACTACATTACACACACAAACACCAACACACACACACAATTCCTTGTAAGCCTCTTCTATAACGGACACACACAATTCTTTGTAAGCCTCTTCTATATAAAAAAACAACAACAATGGTGAAGGCTGCCACACGCTCCTCAAAGCACGGATGGAGAGACGGGTGTTGAAAGGAGAAATATGGCAGGGGGGAAGGGGCGTATGGTGAGACGCAGATGAAGGGAGAGATGGAGCGATGGAGGAAAGGAGAAGGAGAAGCTTCAACAACCTGCGTGGAAGACCACCGTGCTCTTCTTGCATCCTGGCAGGAGCTGAAGATTGCGGAAAAGTCCTTTAGCTGTGAGCTTCACGTGGAAGTTGGACAGGGAAAGTCTCGGAGACCATAACATGACCTTCAGTGGCCAAACGGAGGAGAGGAAATCCTCCAAAATATTAATTAAAAGAATGATAATTAAGAAAAACTAAAGTTTTACTATTGAAAAAAAACACAAAACCCCTTAATTGTTACATTCCAGTGCAAAAAAAAAAAACAAGTCTTCTTAATATGAAGCAGGAAAGTCCAAAATCAAAACCATTTAATTTCAAAATACACGCCAGTTGTGTGGTTTTTATGTCTCTGAATCTGTCCAGAAAAGATCAAGAACGAATCTGCTGTGGAAACATCAGTGGAAACGATGAAGATTGGATTGGGAATGATGTTGTAGCTCTTGTAGGAACGGTGGTATCCTCTTGGATGCTGAAACAGGCAGTGTCTCATATATTCTGCTCTCTCTCTTTCTCTCTCTCTCTCTCTCTCTAGCAAACGTGCACATGCTAATCCTTTATGCGTGTTGCACACACACACACTGTGAAGGGGGATGGAGGCAGAGAGGCGATGTTAGAGGGAAGGGGAGGGAGTTTGTAGGCGGTTTATGAGTAATGTCATTCTCTCGCCGGCTTTCTCTTTTAGCTACTGTATGGGTATGATTATGGTGTGAGGATGGAAGATGCTGCATTTGAGGATTACAGCTTCTGACTTACAGTTACGCTGCAAAAATGTTTTTTTCTAAGCTGAATTTTTGTTTATAGAACATTTAAACATATATAAAACAAAATAAATTTTTTTTGGAAATGATTTTGTATGTATTTATATATATATATATATATATATATATATATATATATATATATATATATATATATATATATATATATATATATATATATATATATATATATATATATATAAATATACAGTTGAAGTCAGAATTATTATCCCCCCTGAATTTTTTAGTCCCGTTTATTTATTTTTTCTCCCAATTTCTGTTTAACGGAGAGAAGATTTTTTTCAACACATTTGTAAACATAATAGTTTTAATAACTCATTTCTAATAACTGATTTATTTCATCTTTGTCATGATGACAGTAAATAATATTTGACTAGATATTTTTCAAGACACTTCTATACAGCTTAAAGTGACATTTAAAGGCTTAACTAGGTTGATTAGATTAGGCAAGTTATTGTATAACAATGGTTTGTTCTGTAGACTATCGAAAAAAAAATAATTATCTTAAAGGGACTAATAATTTTGACCCTAAAATTAAAAAAAAAAAACTAAAAACCGCTTTTATTCTAGCCGAAATAAAACAAATAAGACTTTCTCCATAAGAAAAAATATTATCAGACATACTGTGAAAATTTCCTTGCACTGTTAAACATCATTTGGGAAACATTTAATAAAGAAAAAAAAAAATCAAAGGTGGGCTAATAATTCTGACTTCAACTATATATATTGGAATATATATATATATATATATATATATATATATATATATATATATATATATATATATATATATATATATATATATATATATATATATATATATATGTTGTAAGATTTTACAATACAGTTGCATAAACATAAATAAACAATGAACAAGAAATTGCTTACTGTATTATTACTATTTAATTTGTTTTAAATGTAAACCTTTTTAAATAAATGAATACAATTTTCCTTAACGGGATAGTTCACCGCTGCTGAAATCAGCTTCCAGAAATGATCAGATGTGCTCCAACATTAGGCACATTCAAATTAAGACTGACAACACATCTGTTGAGCTGTGCCTTTACTGAATGAACACTGTGCTACGTCTGACAGATCACATTGTCATGGTTTTTCTTTGTCATTCTTTTAAACCCTGTTTTAACACATTTTAATCTGTTTTAATCATTTTTATTCTTTGTTTTTATTCTCTTATACTTGTCTCTTTTGTTCGTATTTATGTACAGCACTTTAAATTGCCACTGTGTATGAAATGTGCTATATAAATAAACTTGTCTTGCTTTGCCTTGCCTTATACTTATCTTCCTTTTTTCTCCGTTTTTCAGGTGCACTGAAAAAAATAACTCATTGGATTTACTCAGTTTTTTAAGGTAACTAGTTGTTAACTATTTATATGGTCTGAATTTAAACAAACAAATTAAATTGAGTAATGGTCAGCGTAATTTGTTTGCAACCACTTACCTTAAAAAAAATCCAATGATTTCTTTTTTCAGTTTGCCTTCTCTCAGAAATCTATTTAACATTTACATATCTTCAAAGCAGCAGCCTTCCTGAATGGAGAGCTTGTTGGATAAAGTAAAAGAAATACAGAGCAAGGAGTAAGAGAGAAACAAGCGCCTCAGAATACTGATGAGTGTCAGTGTTGAATAGAAAGACGTCAGGCAGCACATGAACGCTTGTGTTCTGACACTATTGTGCTTCTTTACTCACCACTAAAGGCCAGCAGCTGCACGGCCAGAGCTAAACATAAATTAGCAATAGTCAAAGGGTGGAGGAGATGCTTGTGGGTGAATTTCAGCTAAAGCCAAGTTGTTTGGAAGTAAAACAAAGGCCAGACATACCAAAAGAATGTGCACTGGTTGGGTAAACCTGCTGTGGATGTGACTGGAATTTTGACCTGGGGATTTCTGTGGCATTTCTGTCACAAACAGACAGCATGAAATTTGCCTGCAGCTCTACAGTACATGGTTATAAATGAAAGGAATGAAGAGAATGGGGATTACCTAAAGCGCTTTAAAAATTATCAATAAGTAATAGCATGAAATAAAAAAATTCTATTGTTACAGAATAATTTTATCATGTCCATTTATATGTATTATATGCATAAGAAAAATATACATTTTATAGAGAAACACACTTGTCAATCGTTCAATACGTGTTAAATCATATGGAATGTGTATCATTGTAATGTTTCACCACAAAACTAGCACTCTTTAAACAAAACAGACTGCAGTACACAAATTAAACCCTGGTTTACAAGCAGACATCAAGAGATCCGTACATGCTATAAACATAAAATCATCCATACAACATTTCAACAGATCTCTAATCAGTGAAACTGCATTGCAGACATTCTCCCTAAAAAGTTCCAAGTTCAGATGGCATTTTCTAATCATCCTGTCTGCATATAATTAAGCGATTAAGTACACCCGGTTGTTATAGCAGATAATTACACACCCCTCTGGAATATTTGATTCTGGCATTTCAAGGTATGTTATTGCCAGATAACAACCGTTGAAAATAACACAGGCTCATCTGGGTACTTTGAATCATCTTGTCACCAAATTTGTTTACATCTACAGTATATACATTAATAGCCCCCCTATATATTTTTAGTTTAACGGAGAGATTTTTTCAACACATTTCTAAACATAATATTTTTAATAACTAATTTCTAATAATTGACTTCTTTTATCTTTGCCACGATGACAGTACATAATTGTTAACGACTCGGTCCCAGTCATTCCCCTCGCTGGCCAGCAGAGGTCACCATCCCCAGACTTTTAAGCATTACATCATCCATCTAAACTGATTGTGCACACACCTGAACTGAATCTAGTTAACGACCCACGCTTCCTATATAAGCCACACTCAAACACCAGTTCATTGCGAAGTCTTGTTTAGCCCCGGTCAGCATTACTGAGCGGTCTTTCCTGTCTGATGTTCTGAGAATAACCCTGGACTGTTTCTGACTCTGAGTTGCCTTCTGCCTGCCCACGACCCTTGCTTTATACACAGATTCTGAACCACGCTGCCTGCCCTCGACCCAAGCCTGTCTAACGGATTCTGAACCACACCGCCTGCCACTGATCTATGCCTGGTAAATCACTCTGTGTCTGTCAGCCGCCAGCCCCAAGACCATTATTGATTACTGTTGATGTGTGTTCGCACTTTAGTGTGTATTGGATGTTTGTGTTTGACTGTGACTAATAAATACTGCATAATGGATCCCTCCGTGTCAGTCTCCCCGTTACAATAATATTTTTCAAGATACTAGTATTCAGCTTAAAGCAGGGGTGTCAAACTCATTTTAGCTTAGGGGCCACATTGAGGAAAATCTGTTCCCAAGTGGGCCGGACTGGTACAATCATGGTATATACAACTTAAAAACAACAACTTCACATTCTTTTCTTCGTTTTATGATTAACATAAAACATAAAGCTGGAGCCGGAGGACAACACGATCTCACGGCAATTCATAACTTTTGATTTAGTGGCTAATTCGTACGATCTGGTCAAGAAGGCTCACCAGTGCCTATTTTTCTTGAGGCAACTTAAGAAGAACCAGCTTTCATCGGCTGTCTTGGTGAACTTGTACCGCTGCACAATAGAAAGCATCCTGACCAACTGCATCACAGTCTGGTATGGAAGCTGCAGCGGGTGGTGAAAACTGCCCAACGCATTACAGGGACCACACTGCCAGCCATTGAGGACATCCAGAAGAAACGCTGTCTGCGCCGAGCACGCAGTATTCTTAGGGCCACCTCTCACCCTGCTCACAGACTGTTTTCTCTCCTGCCTTCCGACAGGCGCTTTAGGTTCCCCTGGTCAAAAACTAGCAGACTGAGGAACAGCTTTTCCCCCAGAGCTGTCTCCCTTTTGAACTCTGCCCCTCCCACGCCTCCTTTTTTATATCGTACATTTTTATACGACTGAACTCGTACAAATTAGCCACTAAACTGACAAAAAATTTCTTGTGAGACCATCTCAGTGTGGTATGGCAGGACATAGAAGTGGTCTTTTTCCTCTAAGAAGGCTGATGCTAATTCAGTCTTCTGGATTGCATTAAATTAACAGGATGTAAGTGCTATCCAGTGGACACAATTGGAACAGCAGTTTCTTTTATTGAAAAATTGTAGCTTATATTTATACTTTACAGAATCATCTCGCAGGCTGGATTAAATCTGTTGATGGGCCTGATCAGGCCGGAGGGCCATACGTTTAACACATTACATTTAAGTTAATTAGGCAAGTTTTTGTAATTAGGTAAGTCATTGTATAATGATGGTTTGTTCTGTAGACAATTGGAAACCAATATTGCTTAAGGGGGCTAATAATTTTTTAAATAAAAACTGCTTTAACTTTCCCCAGAAGGAAAAATATTATAGGTCATACTGTAAAAAATTGCTTGCTCTGTTACACATTATTTGTGAAATAATAAAAAAAACACACAGGAGGGCTAACAATTTCAAGTAAATATGCCGCTGTTTGGCACCATCTTGTGACTGAAAATATGTCAATGTATGCTTCAGCCATTTTTGTTTCTGTCAGCTTTGCCTTTAATTGAAGAATTCATAACTTTTTCAGCTCTGGACAATATTTTGTGTCTATTTTTTTTGTTTTGTGGCTAGTAGTTGTGTAAAAAGTGGGATAGAGTACATCCAGGTGGGTGTTTTTGCAGAATAAACCCTAAAGACAGCCCTGCTTTGCTGACGATATGCACACCAGGCTTTATTCTGCAATAACAACCTCCTAGATTAACTCTATGCCTTTCTTAAAGTAGTGTTTATTAGTGCAGCACTCTTACAGCATAATAGACATCATTCAAAAAATTGGAAAGAAAAAAAAACACCACTTTGGTTTATGAGTCGCTTTTAGAATTTGGTTCAGAAATCATGTACAATAGGCAAATGTTTACAAACATTAAGAAGGTTTAGTTCCTGTCCTGAAAACACCCAATAAACACAAATTACAATAAAGTAATTTTATGAATTTTTTTTTTGAAGTGGATTGAACATAAAACAATTAAGTTGCCCCCCCAAAAAACTCAAGAATTGTGTTGGTGCAGCTCATTTTAAATAAGTAGTTTGAACAGACAGTTAACTTCATGTTTTGAGTGAATGCATACAGATACACAATATTAAAATTCCTTTTCTCCTTACCTGCTACTGATGATGAGCGCATGAGCCGTGTAGATCCACTGCGATGCAAAGCATTCTGGTTATTCTTGGTTGTCACATGGTTGATTACAGCTGGAGCCTTTAGTCCTACTGAAACAGTGCAGAAGAAGTCAAACTTCATGTTTAGAAACTGTGCTGTGGCCGTTTCAGTGACTGAGTTTGCAGTATGAGAATGAGGGTTTAAATGGCAGTGGGCTGGACAGGGTGGGGTTAAAGACTGCAGATTATTCCAGTTTATTCCAGTCTTTAGTGTCACATAAATCTAGGGATGTCCAGATCCGATCAAAGATTGGAAAGATCAGGACTCGAATATATGTATATATATTTTTCTCATTATTTTTTATTTTATTCACTTTAATGCAGAGACTCTATTGGTTAATTGTCGGCAAAGTAGACCACGGAAGCAGCTTGAAGCGGAAAGCATGAGAATGTCAGCGGTCTGGAGCGGTCTATTATAAAATTGATGATGACAACATTGCCATAGCAAACTGTGAGATATGTAAACTTGAGATTGCCTTTTGGGTACTTTAAGTAGAGGTGTTACTTGTTTTTATATTTAATTTTTATTATATTTACTGTGGCACTAAAGTCCAAAAGTGAAGACTTTGTTATTTATTACATGACTGCTTAAGCTACCTCACAGAAGTGCTCTGTTTGTTAAAATAAGGTAAATTAAATAGAAAATAAGGAGCATACTGGATCTGTTTCTTCACTCTTCTTTATTTTTTTTTATGTATTATAGAAGTATCAGATCGGGTTTCGGTATCAGTAGATACTCAAAGTCAAATGACTCGGACTCGAGGACAAAAAACCTGATCGGGACAGCCCTACATATATCTCAATATTTTTGTTAACAGTGAAAATTTCATCTTTAACAAAAAGAAAGCTCAAAAGAACAGCATGTATCTTTTGTAAATCTTTTGTGTTCTCACTTTACTCACCGTGCCTAGAAAACGCTTTAAAAAGAGGGGATCGAGCAACTGCTGATCCTAAACTCTGAAACACTCTACCAATTCACATTAGACTTTCCGTGTTTAAGTCCGTTTTAAAGACCTTACTTTTAATACTTCTTGATCACTTTTTTTATGCTTTTACTTATTAATTGCTTCCTTTTACATTTGATTTTCTTCTCAGTATTCAGTACTCCTGTGTACAGCATTTTGGTCAACTTCAGTTGTTTTTAAATATTTTAAATGTTGTTTCTGTTGCTTTATAAGTAAACATTGTATTGTCAAATTATCAATATCTTTAAAGTCCTTTTTAATCTATT
The DNA here is from genome assembly GCF_903798145.1 of Danio aesculapii. NCBI lineage: Eukaryota > Metazoa > Chordata > Actinopteri > Cypriniformes > Danionidae > Danio > Danio aesculapii. The sequence goes on from NC_079435.1 coordinate 44,436,727, forward strand.
TAATGTGTTCTAAGTGAGCAAAAATTATATAGCAATTACAAAAAAACAAAAATAAAAACCAAACCCACAAACTATTGAATGTTAATATGCATTGAGACACTTGTACTTATTATTAAAAACCTATATACAATTCAAGTCAGAATTATTAGCCCCCCTGAATTATTAGCTCTGTGTAAGGGAAAGGGATTTCTTTCATTTCTATTATCTTTGCCATGATGACATAATAATAATAATAATAATAATAATAATAATAATAATAATAATAATAATAATAATAACAATTAGTGCCCTGTGACATACAATATTATCTTTGCATTTGCTCAAGCTCAAAATCTGTTTAAAGACTCAAACAAATTCATAATGATGTTTTAAGGATATTTCTATATCATTTGCATGAGCTCTCTTTAACTTTCTAAATTAAAAGATTTAACCTAATCTGCTTCTGTCAGATGCTTTTGGCTGGACTCCATAAACACCTACAATGAATTAGGCCCCATAAGAGGGATATATGGAAGTAATCAAAGTTGGTTTTATTGTTTAACACAGAATCCTCCTTAAATTGAGTGCTAATTGCAGTATCATTAGCTTAAGACAATCAGAGCTTTCTCACTGATTAACGATCAGAGAAAATGTAACAGCAAGAGAGTGAGTTTGACTTTGAGGTTGTTTTGATGTGTAATTAATAAATGATGAGAGACAGATGAGCATGGGCACTGGTAAATATACAAAAGCAAATGAGGGAATTAGTTAGAATTGGAAGATTGAAAAATTGTTTCTGTCACCTGCTGCTGGTTTGGTTGGTGTGGAGCTCGCTCTGCTGCGGTGACCTGATGCAGGTTTGCTAACAAGAGACTTTACTTGCGTCTGGGATGTGGGTGATTGTTTGAGAGATTTCTCCTCACTCTTTGGTACTTCAACAAGAACTGATCAAAACAATAAAAGAAATGCATTATTACATTACATTGTTACTATAAAATTTTGTTAATTTCATTAAAAGCTTATTTTAAATATCAATAAATAATATTATGGTTTGATTTCAGAGAATATATATATTTTGAGAATATGTGTTTTTGTGTGTGTGTGTGTGTGTGTGTGTGTGTGTGTGTGTGTGTGTGTGTGTGTGTGTTTATATATTTTAAATAACATAAAATAAAATCTACAGATTAAATTGTGGTTTTAAATTGTGTTGTTTTTCTGGATGCTGCTCTGATAAACAAAACAAAACAAAACAAAACAAAACAAAACAAAACAAAACAAAACAAAACAAAACAAAACAAAACAAAACAAAACAAAACAAAACAAAACAAATCAAAACAAAACAAAACAAAAAAAAACAAAACAAAACAAAACAAAACAAAACACTTTTTTTTGTTTTTGTTAAATAATTAAATTAAATTAAATTAAATTAAATTAAATTAAATTAAATTAAATTAAATTAAATTAAATTAAATTAAATTAAATTAAATTAAATTAAATTAAATTAAATAATTACAATAAAATAAAATACATAAAATTTAAATAAAATTAAGTTCAAATTATTTAAAACAAAACAAAACAAATAAAAATAAAATAAAATAAAATCCACAGGTTGATTTGTTTTTTAACACTTGTTTTCTGGATTCTGCTCAGATAAATAAAATAGATAAATAAAATAGATAAATAAAATAAAAAATATATATAATAATAAAATAAAATAAAATAGATTAATTTGTGTTTTTTAACACTTGTTTTTTCCGGATTTTGATAAAATAAAATAAAATAAAATAAAATAAAATAAAATATAAAATTAACTGAATTTAACTATTTAATATGTTAAAAATGCAGTTAGCAAAAGTCTCACATTTCACTAGAAACAAGACTGAACAGATTTGTTCAAAATAAAAAATTAAATAAAATAGGTGATGCGGTGGCGCAGTGGGTAGCATGTTCGCCTCACAGCAAGAAGGTTGCTGGTTTGAGCCTTGGCTGGGTCAGTTGATGTTTCTGTGTGGAGTTTGCATGTTCTCGCCGTGCTCGCCTCCGAGTGCTCCAGTTTCCCCGACAAGTCCAAAGACACGTGGTACAGGTGAATTGGGTAGGCTAAATTGTCCGTAGTGTGTGTGTGTGTGAATGAGTGTGTATGGATGTTTCCCAGTGATGGGTTGTGGCTGGAAGGGCATCCGCTGCGTAAAACATGTGCTGGATAAGTTGGCGGTTCATTCCGTGGTGGCGACCTCGGATTAATAAAGAGATTAAGCCAAAAAAGAAAATGAATGAATGAATAAAATTTAATTAAAGTAAAAACTTCTTAAGTAACTAAAATAAAGCCTTCTTTCTTTAATTCTTTAAATGATCCACTGTGTTCACAAAAATGTAATTACACTCACAATCAGTTAGACTCAATCCTAAGCAATTAGTCACAGTACAACGGCATAATTGCTCTATCAGATAATCACTCAAATAAAGGGCTTTTGTGATAAAACAAATGGCCAATTTTGTTGTGAATTTACCTTGATAGCTCTTTTTAATACTTAGCCAAACACATTCACATGCATTCCTACTCAGCCTAGATCTCATCACTCCAAGTTAGCATGACAACCGAGAGTCTTGATTATTCTTGAATGTGAGTTCAGGGAGTGGGAATAAACTCATCATGATGGTGAGAGGCTGTGGTGCGGAGGATGCTGTGATTAATGTCTCCAACACACAGCCCAAGAATGACAGAGATTTTATTGTGTATGAATGTTGCACACAGTCACTGTTAAACTCTGAGCAGATGTGGCCTTTGACCTGAGGAAAGAAATGAGGGCAGTCGAAGGTCTGAAGGGAGAAGGAGTGAGATCTTAAATGATAAAGTGCCTATAAGGCTAATTACTTTTTGTTGTTGTTGTGGAGGGCTGCTACCATAGGTTTATACTGATTCTGAACAGTGTCTGATGCTTGTTTACACTAATACGTTTTAGTTTTTAAAACTTTAGCTACGGTTATACCTTCTATCCACACTACTGATAGAGTTTTTGATAGAGTTACTGATAGAGATACAGTTTTTGCTACCTGATTGGGGCTTTTTCCTCAATATTAAGTAGACTACACACAGTTCAGTCTTGCATCCTCTCCTTGTAAGTTCAGACTTCACAAGTTTGATATGGAAAACAAACTCCCGAGGACACATCGGGTAAATCTTCAAAGAAAACAGTGTACCTTATAACATCATCCACATCACCCTGGCTACGCTGTTTCATCTTATCAATAAAATGAACACATGATATAAGGAACTGCCTATTTTCATTTTGATATTAACTTAACAGACACCAAAAATGTTGAAGCGTTGTGTAGCTGCATATTTATATGTAACTAAAATTACTGAGAAATTCTGAATTGGTTCTTTCCTTATAGGCAGACGATAACTCCATTTGCTGAAGACTTTAATTTCTGAAATTGACATTTTAGATTCACAAACTTCTACATCCCACACTAAATAAAAGGTAATATCCAAAACTCATAATAGGGACACTTTAACACCATTGTACATTATTTTAATCAAATGAATATGGTAATGACTAATTACCATATGCAAATCAAGTTCTTTTCAACTGCCTGTATTTTAGCACTAAGAGGTTTTTGAGTATGTACTTTACAACAATGGAGATGGTTTCTTGAGACACACACACACACCTTTGTTTACAGCAGTACTATTGCTTTCGCTGATTGTGCTTCCCGGTGAAGATGAGCTGGAGCTTGTGGGTAAACCTTTGACAGGCAGTTTTGAAGAGGCAGTTCTCTGAGGAGCCTTACAGGGAGAGCTGGAGACAGACGGGGGGCTGCTGGGTACTGTGGGTCTGTCTGTGTTTCGCATCCTTGGAATACCTACAAGCAAAACAGCATGTGATTAAAATGTACATGCTGTCCTCACTGAAATCAAAGCACATTCCAGCTAGACTGGATATATTTTCATAGATGTTCTATTCAGCTGGCCCTCACTCACATTGGGTTTAATTATTTAATATAGGAAGCATATATAAAACATGCATTCAGCTATGCTTTACTTGACTACCTGCACACAGCATCATGATTCTGCTTCAAAAATAGCTGACTTTTGAGATTTCATGTCAAATATAAGTAGCCTTCAGATGAATCTGAGTCTGTCGACAGTTTTAATTTTGTGTAGTCATCACCTTTCTTCTCAAGGTTATAAAACATTTAAAGAGGCTCTGAATACAAGCGCTTGATTTTTGTTAGGTCCCCAAATATGCTGGTATACAACTTGTGTACCATTTGTAGTTATTTATTGAGGTGTTTTTGCGTTTTGCTTATACCAGTTGAAATGTCCTGTGAAGTGCTTTAAAATGTGCATTTATTATTTGATGTTTGATGTAATCTTAACTGAAAAAAGAGGGCGGGACATAGAGTAGCTCTTCCCATTTTTAATAGCAGCCAATAGCGTTTTGTTTTCTCACAGCTCTGCCAGTGAGAGTGGTTGAGCTCAAGCGCATCAAATGAAAAGCAAATGTGAAGTGTATTGAAGGGGGTGGGGCATGTCAGATATAGGGAGTATTTGATTGGTCAAGATTTGATGAAAATCTGAAGTATAAGGTGACGTAAATAAACATTGATTCATTTAGGCGGATGTGACAAACTACAAGCTTTACATGTTTATATCAGCTTTGTATTTTCAAAGCGCACATTTTGTCACTGTTTGTACCACACTAGCTTATGAATATCCTAACATAATCTCACGGCAATTCGTAACTTTTTGATTTATCGGCTAATTCGTATGAATTCATACGATCTTATTTGTGCAATTTAGTACGATTTGCTTATCCTCCAATAATGGTTGCGTTTAGGGGTGGGGTTGGGTGCCATGCCTCTTTTTTGAAATTTTACATTTTCGTATGACTGAACTCGTACAAATTAGGCACTAAACTGACAAAACGTAAAATATTTACGTTTCCTCATGAGATCTGGCTGGATCTCCTTGAAGACATATACTGATACAAACATCTAAAAAATTTTATTTTTAATTTCACTGGACCTTTAAGTATTAATACTTAATGTCTAACAAGTGTAGAAAAAGCAGTTGCTTAATAATACAGTATGGGAATAATTATTATGCAAGTAAATTTTGTGATTGGTAAACTTTTTTAATTGTGTCATGGAGAAAAAAATCCCCACAATACACTTTGCCAATTCCAAACCACATCAATCTTAATAAATGCAATTCATTTTGTTTATAATTACTTTTAAATGATGTATACATGTTAACGAGGGCCAGAGGGGAAATATGCATATATTTAAATGAACATAATTAATCAGTAGGTTTTCTTTTACAGGTAAAATTGCCCACAAATAGACATTTAACAAACTGGAGAATCCAAAAAATGTAATATCTATGTCTTATCAGTGTTTTAATTTTTTTGTGATGCATAAAACTATTGTTGAAACTGAAACATCTGAAAGTTTTGATGAATAACAATTTAGAAAATTATAAATGTATCAAATTTAAATAAAACAAATGCATCTGTCTGAATAACATATTAACTGTTTTAACAAAAAAAACAACAACAACAACAACTTAATTGTTGGACCGAAACATTTAACAGCAATGTAAATAATAGTAATAATAATAATAATAATAATAATAATAATAATAATAATAATAATAATAATAATAATAATAATAATAATAATATGAATGTAATTAATAATAATAATAATAGTAATAATAATAATAATGTAATAATAATATGAATGTAAATAATAATAATAATAATAATAATAATAGTAATAATGTAAATAATAATATGAATGTAAATAATAATAACAATAATAATAATATAATAATAATAATAATAATAATAATAATAATAATAATAATAATTATTATTATTATTATTATTATTATTATTATTATTATTATTATTATTATTATTGTCATTTGGTCAGTCACAGCATGTGTGATGTTTTCATGTTTCCACAAAAAGTAATTAACTTTCCATTACAATAAATGCATTTTTTTTTTCTGGATACAAATATTATTGTATTAATTCCTTTTAAAAACAACAAAATTGTTGGACCAAAACATTTAACAACAAAATAAAAAAGTATTTTTGTCATTTGTTTAATAGCTCCCCGTGTTCGGTTTCTCCCACAGTCTAAAGACATGCGATACAGGTGAACTGAATAAACTAAAAATTGGCCGTAGTGTATGTATGTGAATAAGTGTGTATGGATGTTTCCCAGTACTGGGTTGCAGCTGCAAGGGCACCTGCATTGTAAAACATGCTGGATAAGTTGGTGGTTTATTCCACTGTGGCGACCCGTGATAAATAAAGGGACCAAGCCGAAGGAAAGTGAATGAATGAATTTGTTTAATAGTTTTTGGTCACGGCATGCGTGATGTTTTCCTGCCGCATTAAAAAAAGCAATTAATTTCCCATTAAATGTAACTTCCCTCTCTTAATTGATTGCTAAATATTTATATAGAAGACGTCAGATTTCTGGGAAGTTGCATTGGTGTTGGTGTTTTTGTAAATCTTGCTGTGTTTCCTTTATCCTGTTTCGATTTCTCAACTCCAGATCATTTCCTTTGTGGAAGAGCACTTGTAGGATTCGAGCAGAAGCTCTGTATGTTTTTGTGAATTAAAGAGGGAGAGAAAAAAAAACAGCTCACACAAGAACATCCTGTACATCGTGTAATGTCTACTGGGGCACTGCTATGGAGACCAACCATCACAAACACACATGATGCCAGTCAGCTGGTGTATATACATGCAAGCTCTGTTAGTCTGCTGCAGATACATTTCTTCACAGTCTGGCCCAGAAACCCCCCTCTGAATGCCTGCTCTCTCTTATGATTTTGAAACAAGTGTTTAAATTGCATCAAATTCAACAGGAGTGAGTAATAATAAGTGTGGTAAACGCCATCTGTTGGGGAAAATATGGTACTGCATTTGCTTGTTCAGCTTTAAAGATTGATCACTGGTCTTTATCTAGCTAAAACTAAGATTAGAGAAAAGCAAACAAACACAAATAGTTCTTTGACGCAAGTGGTTGTGTAGCTAAATAAACATTATTGATCACAATCAACGTCACAAGGCATTTCACTGGAAATACATATACAGTTGAAGTCAGAATTATTAGCCCTCCTGAGTTATTCGCCAATACTGTATATCCCCCCCCCCCAATTTCTGTTTAGTAAAGAGATTTTTTCAACACATTTCTAAACATAATAGTTTTAATAACTCATTTCTAATAACTGATTTCTTTTATCTTCACCATGATGACAGTAAATAATAATTTACTAGAAATGTTTTAAGACATTAGTATTCAGCTTAAAGTGGCATTTAATGGCTTTACTAGGATAATTAGGCAAGTAAGGGTAATTAGTTCTGCAGACAATCCAAAAATATATATTGCTTAAGGGGGGCTAATAATATTGACGTTAAAATGAAAAAAAAAATGCTTTTATTCTAGCCGAAATAAAGCAAATAAGACTTTCTCCAGAAGAAAAAATATCATAGGAAATACTGTGAAAATGTCCTTGCTCTGTGAAACATCATTTGAGAAATATTTAAAAAAGGGGAAAAAAATCCCAGGAGGCTTCAACTTTGTGTGTGTGTGTGTGTGTGTGTTTGTGTGTATATATATATATATATATATTCCCCTACAGTATTATGAATAGATTATTTAGAGTATTTAAACGATACATGTCACATTTAATTCATTACAGTTAATTCATTCAAGTTAAAAATTGGTAAACCCTTTATTTTGATGGTCCATTTGAGCATTAGCAGAATGTCGGCTTAATATCTGCTGATACTGCTCCTTCAACAGACATTTAACTCACTATAAGAAACTTTGTACAAGTTGACAAGTACATGTCAACTTACACTAACCCTAACCCCAACCTAACAGTCTACTTATATTCTAATGAGAATTAGTTGGCATGTAGATGCAATGTAACCTAAATTCAACAAATGGACCATCAAAATAAAGTGTGACCATAATTTATTACTTTATATTCGTAATATAGACACTGATAAATAATTCTGCACTTTTGAATATAAGGTATTTTTCAGTTCCAGCCCCTATTTACAAAAATACATTACTAATAATTTATTTTACCCAAAAGTTATAGCAGTTATTAAGTGTGATGTGGTTTGGAATTGATCACACATGATCTGAAAAGTTCAATAATAACTTGAATAAATTTAAATATTTAATAATTATTTGAAAAATGTAAATAAACATTGCTGAGTATGAGGCTTTGAACAGTAGTGCTTATGTTCTGCGTTTTTTTTACACATAAAATATAAATTTAAAACAATTTGAGCAAAAAAAGTAATTTAGTTAAATAATTAATTAATTAATTCAATTATAATGTTTAAACAATAATTATTGTGATGAAAGTCCTTATAATGTCCTTAACAAATATGATTATATTATATTATATTATATTATATTATATTATATATATTATATTATATTATATTATATTATATTATATTATATTATATTATATTATATTATATTATATTATTTTTTTAGGATTAGCTGCATTAATATTTGCTGTTCTTTCTCACTTTCTAGTAATTAAAGAATCCTAAAAAAAGCAAAAATATTACGCATATTATTTAAAAAATATTATGGTGATAGTGGTTAAAAATATAATGGGAAAAAATTTCCATAAACGCATAATAAGACATTGCTAAACACTGTCAAAGTGTATCTTTGCAAATCCATGATCTCATTGACTTATTTCCTTAAAATTAATATTCAAAATATGAATACACACTACATGGAAAATGTCATCTTAGTTTTAAACTAAAAATAGCTAAATCTATCAAGCCACATCATTATCACATATCAAAACTTCATTACAATAGTAGTTACACACATTGCAAAACAATACGATTAAAGTAAATCCATCCTATTCTAAGTCTAACCATACAGCGGCCACTTCAACGCAAACCTTTCTCCTGATTGGGTGCTATTAGATTTCAGAGCAAAAGTCACAGTGTGGGTCTGAGGACAAACAAGACGACGATTGTCCAAGAAGAATGTGACCTTCTCTTCTTAATTCAATTCTACTTTCCATTGACACTGAACCAAACATACAGAATACAGCCTTTAAAACGACGTGCGCCCAAAACATATTCCTGCATTTACATGTAATGAAAGAAAGAGGAAATTTGGACAGAGGAGGGTTAAGTTATGGGACAGTCCTGAACTTTACAAAAGCATCAAATTAATTATATGAAATTCATCGCTAATAATCGCATTCAAAATAAAAGTTTGTTTTGACATAATGCAAGTGTGTGTATGTACACATAAATATACACAGCCATGCATTTAAGAAAATGAGTATTTATATATAGAATATATTTGTGTGTCTATATATATATATATATATATATATATATATATATATATATATATATATATATATATATATATATATATATATATATATATATATATATATATATATATATATGTCTATATTTGTGTGTCTATATATATATATATATATATTATATACATATGTAAAACATTGTTTTGTATAGTTTTGTGTGTGTATATCACATATTCATAATAAATATTTGCATAATACACACATATTTTATGTCAAACATACTTTGATTTTGAATGTGATTAATTTACTTTTAAGGTTATTATACATAATATAAACAAGTTTTGTGAACTCAAAGTTTTATTGCATTAAGGATAACTGAGTAGAAGCAGACTTCTAGAACTCTTTTTAAGACTGTATATAAAAAAACAAGTGTTGATATTAAGAGTCGTTGATATTAAGAGTCTATGTGTTTCTACACTTATATAAGATAAGGAGACACAAAGTAGTCTGTTATTTTGGTAAATGTTGGGATTTGCAGAAGTTTTTGTTCTTTCAATTTGTAGATTTATTGTAGTGAAAAGCAGAGTCTGTGGTTTGGGGATATGCTTAAAAAAACTGAATATACTACATGATCAGCAACTACAGAATTTGCATTCAAGTGGATAAAAAACTGTTTCTTTGACAGTTACAGTAACATGCCATTGGCAACTAACACTTAATCAAACAGATTTAAGTTCACGTGACATTACATTTACATTTAGTCATTTAGCAGACGAAGCGACTTACAAATGAGGACATGGAAGCAATTTACACAACTATAAGAGCAACAGTGAATAAGTGCTATAGGCAAGTTTCAGGAGTGTAATGTCTAAGAAGCAAAGCATTAGTAATGTAATTATTATTATTATTATTTTTATTTTTTTGAGAGAGAGTACAGTTAGTGGTATAGCCAGAGAGGCAGTTGCAGATTAGGAAGGATTGCAAACAAACTGCACTTTTATTTGATATTTCTAATAAACTATAAGCAAAACCATGACAAGTTTCTACAAATGTTTGGACTAATCTAAATTTATCAGGCTTTATGGAGCAGCATGCACATTTAGACTGCTCGATTACGAAAAAACTAATTATTTGGGCCAATATTGTAATCATGATTATTTAAAATGATCACGAGTGGGCCATGACCAAATCTTTGTAAATATTTTTATAAAGTTTTTACTTTTCTAAAGAAACAGCATTCTTGCAAAATAGTGATGATACAATGAGAACAACAGTTACAACAAATAATAACAAATAATCAAACCAAAAATAAAAGAATAAACAATAAAAACAATAAAATACAGTTCAGCTCACATATACAAACAGGGGCTACAGGTGCACTTAAACATACACCAAATCTTTTTTCTTTATTTATTTATTCAAAATTCCATCTTCGAGGCTGAGCGCATACACAGAACAGCACAAGTTCTCTTTTGCGCTTATAAAACATAAATAAATCTAGTAAACTCCAAAAAAAAAAAAAAAAAAAATTCAAACATATCCCATGCTGCAAAAGTCAGGCTACATGATTTTACTGATTTACTTGTGAAATTGGGCTTTGAGGAACAAATGCAGACTACAGAAAAGGGTAACTCCAGCCTGATCTCACGAGAAAACGTAAGTATTTTACGTTTTGTCAGTTTAGTGGCTAATTCGTACGAATTCGTATGAGTTCAGTCGTACAAAATTGTACGATTTTAAAAAGGAGGCCTGGCACCTAACCCCACCCCTAAACCCAACCGTCATTGGCGGATGAGCAAAACGTACTAAATTGTACGAATTAGATTGTACGAATTAGACACTAAATCAAAAAGTTACAAATTGCCATGAGATTGTGTTGGTAACTCAGGGTCATTATTGATATGTAGCCCTGTATACATTTCACGAGATCGCAAAATACGTACCAGGAGGTGAGTTTTTTTGTTTGTAGTTTTTGTTTTCGCGAATCCGCCAGAGGACGCTGTGTGCAAATTTACAGATCTCAAATTTCTCTTACAAGTGCCATTCTGCATAAATCCACCAGAGGCTGCTGTTGACTGACTGACTGACCAACCGATATCCCCACCCAACCTCTTCCCTAAACACAACTGATAGTGTTTTCAAAAGCACCGATTGACCAGCGCCCACTAAACCCAACCGACAGTGTTTTGAAAAGCAATCCATAAAAGGAAAAGCTTGGCCACCTGATTTTTTTACCACGTTTTCAGATCTTACCACGTTCTCACCCTGTTATTTATTGTTTACTTCATTTTTTGCCTTTTATTTTTTATTTGACCTGCATTCTGGAATCGTTCATCAATGAACTCGAACCCCGTTGTCAGCGCAACTCTGTCAACATATGTGGAGAGCAACTGGGCAAACTGGTAACTGCGGAAAAGCCATCCACATGGAGGTAAGCGGTCAGCTGGTAGCGCAAAAAGAAACTATCGGTGGTGTCATACCACCCTGTAGCGCTCATTTTAAAGATGATATGCAGCCATACGTAGCTCTGGCTACATAATTCGCGCTCTCCAGAAATGTAGACAGAGGTAGGTATGCACAAGGGGCTTGTGTTGCCAAAGGGGGTGGGAGATGATGCAATAATCGTTTTCTCTTCTCTTGATTATTGTTGTTTTCAAAATCATTGGATGCCAAAGTCAAATTGAAAAAGAATTTTGATTAATTACACAGCCTTAATCCACATCCAATAAAAAAGGAAACATGTAAAAGCGAGTAAGGGACTTGTGACAGAAGAGGGTTAAGTTACGGGACAGTCCCAAACTTTTTCAAAAAGTGTAGACACACACACACAAAAGCAGAATGACAGAGAGAAAGAGAACAGTGAAACACGTCTTTTTCTGATCAGAACAGAAAACTGCCTAAGGCTACACACAGACACACACACACAGACATACACAGGACCGGATGGGAGGAGGGAAAAAAGAAAGAATGGCAAAGAGAGATGAATGGACAATGTAAAAGAGGAAAGTGTTGAGTTAAGTGCGAAGTGTTAAACTCGAGTGTGTTATGGCTTTAAATGATGAACATGTGCTCATGAACAGAGAGGAGAGTTACGTAATGCCATGTTGAGTTTGGACAGAGAAGTGTTGAATTCTGCAGGCTTATTAACACCAGCTGCAGATTCAGACTCGCTCAAATGTAGACACACACGTGCTGGATTCACTAGCAAGGACATCAATCTAACACATCTAACAGGTTTTTAAATAGAGGTATGTCTGTTTGCTAAACAGCAACCGTAAATCTTGCACAACTTGTTTATTCATTCATTTATTTATTTTCTTTTCACCTTGTCCCTTTTTTAATCAAGGGTCGCCACTGTGGAATGAACTGCCAACTTATCCAGCATTTGTTTTAAGCAGCAAATGCCCTTCCAGCCACAACCAAGTGGGAAACACCCTTACACTCTTGCATTCACACCCACACATACACTACAGACAATTTAGCTTTTTCAAATCACCTATAGTGCATGTCTTTGGACTGTGGACCAAAGCACCGGGAGGAAACCCACACCAACACAGCGACAACCTGCAAACTCCACACAGAAATTCCAACTGACCCAGTTGGGATTTGAACCAGCGACCCTCCTGCTGTAAGGGTGACAGCACTACCCACTGCTCCACCGTGTCACCCTTCAAACTTGTTTATATAAACATTAAAAATCTCTTTATGATGACGTAAAAAGGACAAATTTACAAGTTGGTTTAAGACATATCTTTAGTTTGTGCCTAAAAGTCTATTTTCCCTATTTAATCTATTTTCCTTCTATACAACATACTGTATAGAAGAAAAAAATAAAAATAAAATAGGTAAAATAGACGTGTATATATATATATATATATATATATATATATATATATATATATATATATATATATATATATATATATATATATATATATTTATATATGAAGTAAAACAAATGAAGAAGTCAGTTATTGGAAAAAACTACAATAATTATAATATTACAAATAATATATTAACACTAAAGTTAATTGTTTTATTATGTTTTTGTTTTGCTTTCCAAGGGTGCATTTATTTGATCATGTGTGTGTGTATGTGCGTGTGTGTGTGTGTGTGTGCGTGTGCGTGTGTGTAAACTGTCTTTTAGCGTTCAGCTTTTTCTAAATAAAAAAAAAGTCATATTAATATTATTTAATTGACATGTAAATATTTGGTAATAAAAATGTGTGTTACTTTTTGATTATTATTTTTTTTAAGAAGGAAAAAATAATTCTTAATGATAATGCAGTGTCAAAAAACTAAAATAAATAATTACAAATTAAACAAATAATAAATACAAAAAACAATTAAACTAATAAACATATTAATACTAGTTATTAACTTAATTTAAATAACCTTGTAATTAATCAAATATAATTTAAAAAGCCTTGTAAATAATAAATGTGTGTGTATATATATATATATATATATATATATATATATATATATACTGTATATATATATATATATATATATATATATATATATATATATATATATATATATATATATATATATATATATATATATATATATATATATATATATATATATGTGTGTATATATACACATACATACAATATATAGAAACACACACACACACACACACACACACCCAGCTGCCGGAAATAAACAGTAAAATTACGGATTTTTTAACTGTGTAAATATATATATATATATATATATATATATATATATATATATATATATATATATATATATACAAACACACACAAAGATATTTGATTACAAGGCTATTTAAATTAAGTTAATAATTAGTATTAACTCATTAATAATTAGCTAAATTAATAATTAATATAAACAGTATAATACAATGCTGCCATTTCAAATTTTGGTGCAAATGTGCATCAGAAAGATTCAGATTTTCTTCACTCCATCACTGTTACCTCAGCTTAACAGTGATGCAGGACAAATCACACTTCCAACATCAGTATAAGCTTACAGGAAACATGACACTCAACAAAACTAATCTAAAGTCTTTTCCACTATAGCGTTCGCTCACTCTACTTCCTTAAACAACACATTGAGATATACTTAGTGCATGCGGCGCATTAAACAAGCAAAACTCACCAGCCGGCTGCAGCACTCGGCCTCCCGCTGGACCCAAACTACCTGTGGGTCGGTTTGAGGTCTTCGGTCTGCCTTCTGGAGACCCAGAGCTGGATGTGCTGCAAGTCCCAAGAGATGGTCCCAGCTTGGAGGACACAGTCTGGAGAAAGAGACGCTGGTTAGTGACAGCATCCCAAGAGAAAGACCCTAATTCTGGCTGCCGCAGGGTGACCATAGTGTTCGCCATTCCTCAAAACAGACAGAAAATGTGCAGCGGTAATAAAGAGAGAGAGAAAGAGGAGAAGTAGAGGGAGGAGCAGAGGAAAGGAGGGAGGAGAAACAAGACTCGCCTGCTCTAAAAAGCAGAAGAAGAAGAAGAAAAAAAAGGGGAAAACGTTTCTATTGTGTGTTAATTCCCTCAGGGCTACTGATGCCAGGACCAGCCCAGATCTTTTCCTTTTCTCCACCTCATTTTTTTTTTCACTCGACACACACACACATGGAGTGAGTTTGTGGAAAAATTTTGTTGACTGAATCAGTGTGTTCATATGAGTGAGTCAGACTCCTCTCAGGAATGTTTCCCTGCTCGTACTGCTCTTTTTCCCTCCAAGACAGTTGTTTCTTTGGCAAAAACACCTCATTCATGTTCTTTAGCTAAGCTGAAAAGCCAATAAAGTAGGAGAGAACTGGCATTTAAAGATCTCGAAACAATTCAAATTCAAAACAGGCAACAATACCAAGAGAAAATGTTTAATTAAGCTAAATTAAAACAAACATAAATTAAGTAAAAGTGGTAATAAAAATACAAATAATAAATTAATATTATTTTTGTTTTATTACAATTATTAAACAAAAATAACAACAGCTTCAATGACACTTTCATATAAACAAAATATATATTAAAAAGTTTTTACAAAAAAAAAACAAATTAATTGACCAATAAAAAAGAAAAATATATATTAATTAAATAATAAATAAATAATTAAAGAAATGTTTTAATATTAGGACTTCAATAAACATAAAACTCTAAACCTATAATTAAACATAATATTTCTTTAGTAAAATGTCTAGTTAAAACAGCAATTAAAATAATAATTTGATTTCACTAGCTGCACTCTGAAAAGGCCAGGAAAGGGAACCTGTGTTTAAAGTTCTTGGAGGTTTGCTAACAGTTATAGTAAAGCAGAAACATGCGAAAGCATTTATGTACAATTACGTAATCGCTCTGACATTCTGTAAGTCTCTGGACGGTGAACAGATACAGAAAACAAGGTGCTGATGGACAAATGGATATTTGTGTTCGTCTCTAATCGCAGTATTTACATTCTAAAAATGTTCTGAGGTCTCTTAACATTTGGTTAGACTGAAGCTAATAACACATTTAAGCCTGAATAACAGCATAGCAGACTCATGTGATGACACGTATAGAGCTGGACTAGTTGAAGCAGTTTTTCACATAGGGAGAAGTTTGAATCAGACAGCTGATTAGAGTTTAAATATAATCATAATCATAAAATTTAATATTGTTTTCAATAACATGCTTTTTTAAAGATTTAAATGTAAATTAAATAACTAATAAAAATAATTGTAAAATAATAAATTTGTAAACATTAATTATTTAATCTAATTTAAAAACATATGCAAACTATAAATGTAAAAAAATAAATAAAATAAACTTGTTAATTTAAAAAAAAGTTAAAAAAAATTTTTATATTAGTATCATCACAGTTTTCTGAACTCTTTTTTCTTTGTTTTAACTAATATGTAAATAAATTCTATATGTAATATGCAAAATAATAATTTATTTATCCAAAGGAAAATTTCTTTCTTATATCCAAGGGATAAAAAAATCAACCAACAACCCTATGAAAACTTGAAGAGATGATATCAACCCTCCAATGACTTTGAGGGCAACACAAAATTCAAAGCAATACACAAAGACACTTCATTGGAGATATATTTAAGGCTTCACCTTTTTTCTTTTAATATATACTGTGCAGTTGCAGATATTAACTATATGCTTATAGACTGTCCACCATATACACAAGACCTTAACTTTTCTGATTTTAATAGGATGTAATAGCGTGCACATTTTGTACAGCTGACTTAGAATGATTATTATTGTGAAAAACAATCAGCTTGAATAGAATTGAACTAAAAATACACAAAAATGAGTTATAATAATTTATTATTAAACGACAGGTGAGAAAGGGGTAAATAAGAGAACTGAATAACTAACCTTACTGGGGCTCTTAGAAGTTTCTTTATCAAGCTGAGGCACTCCTTCATCTTTAAAATCAGTTGAAGAAGCAGATTCTGACTTCATTGTTGTTTCTCCTCCTTGTGTCGGCAAAGATAAAGTGTTTGCATCATTCTCCCGACCACCACTCGAGGCAACTTCAGCACTCGAGCAAGTCCTTGTTTCACTCACTCTTGTGTGGTTTGATGATGATCTGCTTCTTTTTCCAACAGCTTTATCTTCCACTTTCCTGCTCTCATGAACTTTCACACTTCCTGACTGTACAGTGTTTGTTTTCGGGGGATTGGCTGATCTTGGGGAAGAAGCAGCCCTGGAGATGATCTTGGCCTTCACGTTCCTCAAGTCGGGCCTGGGGAACCTCTTCGCCTCAGGTTTTGTGGCTTTGGTCTGGGTGGGCTTGACTAGGACATGTCCTGGCAAATCATTCGTCTTTTTTGCTGTAGACTTTGGCTGATTGTCCTCTTTAGAGAAGGAAGAAGCTACTTTTTTGGTACCTGTTAAAGAAGTGGAGGTTTTATTAGCCTGTGGATTTTCAGGAGACGCCATTGTTTCTTTTAATGAAATTAGATCAACAGAAGCTTCTCCTTTTTTGTGGACAGCTTCCTTGTTGGATTCATTCACTGCAGCCATTTTAGACAGGCTTTCTGGTTGGTCTTTGGACTTCGGCTGATTGTCCTCTTTTAAGACAGAAGAAGCTGCATTTTTGGTTCCCTTTATGTTATTATCCTCTGGATTTTCAGGAGACTCCATTGACTCATTGATAATATTGGTTTCTTGGATGGACTCAACAGAGGATTCTCTTTTTTCATGGACAGCCTCCATGTTGGGTTCAATAAAAGTAGCCATTTCTGATTGTTGACCATTCACTTTTGGCTGGTTGTCATCTTTTGAGCAGGGAGAAGCTATCTTTTTGGTACCTATTATAGCAGAGGAGGTTTTATTGGCTTGTGAATTTTTAGGAGACACTATTGTCTCTTTGAATGGAATTGGATCATTGGATGTTTCTCCCTTTTTGTGGACAACTTCCCTGTTGGATTCATTCCCAGCAGCCATTTTAAACTTGTCTGTTGGTTGGTCTTTGGGTTTTGGCAGGCAGTCCTCTTTTAAGAGAGAAGAAGCTGCATTTTTAGTACCCTTATTTTCAGTAGACACCATTGTCTCATTGATAACATTAGTTTCTTGGATGGATTCAATAGAGGAATCTCCTTTTTCATGGACAACCTCCATGTTGGCTTCCACTGTCTCATTCAGAACATCGATATCTTGGATTGCTAAAGGCAACTCAATTATGTCATCTGCTATGAGACCGAAGACTTCATTAGTTTCTGAACTTTCAGAATAGACCACAGTCTCCTTCATAACACCCATATCTTGAATTGCTAAAAGCGACTCAACAGAGTCTTCCCCTTTTTCGTGGACAACTTCCCCATTGGGTTCAAACACCACATCCATATTAGAGACGTCTTCTTGATGTTCATCAGAGTTTTGCTGGATGTCATCTTTTAAGATGGATCTGGTACCTTTTATAAAACTGGAGACGTTAATAACATCAGAACTTTCAGGTAACGCAATTGTCTCATTCACAACGTAAATTTCTTGAATGGCTACAGAGACTTCCCCTTTTTCGTAGACAACTTCCCTGTTGGTTTCATTCAACAAACACCCTTCAGACACATCTGATTGTAGGCCTTCAGAAGTGACTTGTAAATCAGTGTTTGGTATTTCCACTTGATATACGGTAGAGACCTCCAGAGCAGAGACTCCAGCTTGGTTCTTCATCATTACTTCTACTGAAACTAAAGAAAGAAAAGAGTCTTCTTCTTCCTCATCTTTTGTGTCATCATCACCGGTTTCTGAAGAGCACAAGGATGTATCATCGCCATCAGTTTGACTGACCTTCTGCGATACCACCGAAGTGACATTATGGTTGTCGTTGTCACTCCAGCAGTCCTCATTAGCATCCAGATAGACCGACACAGAGTTGTCGTTGTCCTCTGCGTAGTCTGGTCTGCAGTCTGGGCTCTGTATGCCTGAATCATCGCTGTTGGCCATTACTTTTCCCATCTCCGCCTCAGGCATGTCCACATCCAGAGGACTATCGGTTCTGGCACTGCTCAGACTACTCAAGCTGCGCACGGAGTCCGGTGACGTCTCGCCTCGGTCATACAGAAGAGAAATCGATGACGAGGACAGGGTGGAAGACTCAGAGGTGAATGCAATGTTATTGTGCTCATTACTGTGTAACGGGAGACATAATTCATGCTGGGGTCTGTTTGGAAGAGCAGGAGGTGGAAGCTCAGATGTGTTTATTGGTGGTTCCATGAGGTTCAAGGATTGAGATTTAATCATACAGCCCAAACCTCCATAGCTAGATCCAATTTACTGATGGACTGGAAATACTCCACTTTGTAGAAGAAGAGATTAAGGTGTTTCTCATCATAGAATGGCTATTTCTTTGATCATTCAGACGACGGCACCCATGGCTTTGCTGACACTCTTTAATGGCTCTGTGGAATAAGAAAAGACAGCACATGTCAATTGTGTTTAATGCGTTTAACGTTTAATCTAATACTATTGAAGGCTACAGGGTCTGCGTAAATTCATTAATTTTCCTTCAGATTAGTCCCTTATTCATCAGGGGTCGCCACAGCGGAATGAACGCTAACTTATCCAGCATATGTTTTAGACAGAGGATGCCCTTCCAGCTGCAAACCCAGTACTGGAAACATCCATACACACTCATTCACACACTCATTCACACACACACACACACACACACACACGCACACACACACACACACACACACACACACACACACACACACTACGGCCAATTTAGTTTATTCAGTTCACCTATAACGCATATCTTTGGACTGTGGGGGGAAACAGGAGCACTCGGATGAAACATGCAAACTCCACAAAGAAATGCCAACTGATCCAGCCGGGACTCAAACCAGGGACCTTCTTGCTTAAATGTAAAAATGAATGTCATAATTTTGCTAATAAAAAGATCAAATAAGCATATGTTTTATCAGAAATTAATTAATAAACAAGACGATGCAGTGGCGCAATAGGTAGTGCTGTCGCCTCACAGCAAGAGGGTTGCTGGTTTGAGCCTCGGGTGGGTCAGTTTGCGTTTCTGTGTGGAGTTTACATGTTCTCCCTGAGTTTGCGTGGGTTTCCTCTGGGTGCTCCGGTTTCCCCCACAGTCCAAAGACATGTGGTACAGGTGAATTGGGTAGGCTAAATTGTCCATAGTGTATGTGTGTGTGAACAAGTGTGTATGTGTTTCCCAGTGATGGGTTGCAGCTGGAAGGGCATCCGCTGCATAAAACAATAGCAGGGTAAGCTGGCGGTTCATTCCGCTGTGGCGACCCCAGATTAATAAAGGGACTAAACCGAAAAGAAAATTAATGAATGAATAAATAATAAACAAATACTAGCACAAAAGACTGACTAAAACAACTAAAATAATAATTATAATTATAAAATGCAAAAAAGTAAAATGTTAAATCTAATCTAAAAATGTAAACTAACCAACATTGATAAAATATTAAATAACCAAATAAATGAATAAAACAGAATAATTCAATAATTATAATAATTCTAAAATAATGACCATTAAAAATATTAAACTACATAAAAACTATATAATTTAAAAACACAATAACAAAAATAAATAAAACAAGAAAAAGTATGCTAAACATGTAGTCAAAACAACAAGTAAATGTGCAAATAAACAAGTAACAATTGCACTACAATTACAAAAATATACAGTTGAAATCAGAATTATTAGGCCCCTGTTTATTTTTTCCCTCAATTTCTGTTTAACGGAGACAAGATCTTTTCAGCACATTTATAAACGTTATAGTTTTAATAACTCATTTCTAATAACTGATTTATTTTATCTTTGCCATGATGACAGTACATAATATTTGACTAGATATCTTTCAAGACAGCTTTAAGTTTAATTTAAAGGCTTAACTAGGTTATAATTAGGTTAACTAGGCAGGTTTGGGTAATTAGGCAAGTTATTGTATAACGATGGTTTATTCTGTAGACTATCGGAAAAAAATATTGCTTAAAGGGGCTAATAATTTTGACCTTAAAATGTTTTTTAAAAAATTAAAAACTGCTTTTATTCTAGCCAAAATAAAACAAATAAGACTTTCTTCAGAAGAAAAAATATTATCAGACATACTGTGAAATTTCCTTGCTCTGTTAAACATGATTTGGGAAATATTTAAACAAGAAAAAAAATTCAAAGGGGGGCTAATAATTCTGACTTCAACTGTATATGCAATAAGGTAATATCATAAAAAAACAAATATTTTTTTCCAAATAAAGTTTCAGGCCCGCTTTTTGTTTAGTTTTTTTTTTTTTTTTTTTTTAAGATTTTAAATAGTTCTTTAGACCAGAATCTCCATAAATGCCCTTTTGTAGGAAGATGTAAAAACAGAGCACTACTGCTCCCTACTGGCAAGCTCTCATAAAAGTCATTTTCTATGCAGGGAGAGTCAAGAGGTAAGCTTTTATATGCAAGTAACTGTGTTTTCATAATAATAATAATGTGAAGTAGTTTGTTTAATATGCACTGTATTCTATTTTTCCATGTTTCTGTCAATGACTTTTATTTTGGTGCTGTGTCCTCTGAGAAGGAGGATAATGTGTGCATGTGAAAAAAGAGCAGGTAAAGTGTGACAGGCTTGGAGACTCATGTCGATCTCCTCCCCAGTTCTAGGAGTTTTAATAAAATAAAATATTTAGTCGTCTGTATTTTTAAGTCCATTGTCTTTATTTACATTAACCCACTGGTAGCCAAAACTCCATGCCTCACAATAACACGAAGTACTGTAATTCATTAAATGTCTTCCTGTCTCTTTCTTGTTTTATTCATGAATGTGGTTGGTAAAGGAAACACTTGTTTATAGCAGCCTGCATGGAAATGTCACCTTGTATTTTTATTTATTTATTTATTTTTTAAGTTAGACACACATAATCATCCCTCACCTCCGTTATGTGTTAAATCTGCATTACGTCAGTCATGCTTTGCAATTAAATGCAGGTGATAATGTAGGTCAGACAAAAGCTAATTAAAGAAGAAGGCTTTTATTTTGATATTCAGGGCATTTTCTCTTTCACACACACACACACACACACACATACAAGGCTATGGTGAATGTTACTGCCACAATAGTGTCCTTGTGTTTCCAGACAAATGCTGAATGGTCCAAACCAAGAGTCTAATTGTTCTGCTCACAAAAACCATTTAATGAATACACCAGAAGTCATCTTTTAACACAAAGAACAGGCTGATTTCAAGCTGGAGGAGGAGTGGGAGGTAAAATGCGTCTATGCTAGTTGGTGCATTGCCTCATGACACGGCAAAAATACAAGCATTATTTAGCACCATTTAATTAAACTGCTGATATCAACAATGCTGATTTCAATGTAATAAACTGTTATCTGTATTTAATATGAGACATGCAGACGTGCAAAAATACCATTATCTGATTAAAGTCACAGTAAATCACATTCTGTGTATAACCACAGCTGAATGAAACAATTCCAGAATATGTTTTACGCAGTGCATGCCCAGTACTGGGAAACACCCATACACTCTCATTCCGACACAAACTTATACACTAAGGCCAATTTCATTCATTCATTTTCTTTTCGGCTTAGTCCCTTAATTAATCTGGGGTTGCCACATCGGAATGAACCACCAACTTAATCAGTATATGTTTTACACAGCAGATGCCCTTCCAGCTTCAACCCAGTACTGAGAATCAACCCACACATACACTACGGCCAATTAAGCTTATTCAATTAACCTATACTGCATGTATTTGGACAGTGAGGAAAACTGGAGCACCCGGAGGAAACCAACGCGAACACGGGGAGAACATGCAAACTCCACAGGCAGGATTCGAACCAGTGACCTATTACCTTTTTTTTCACAATTTCTGTTTAACGAAGCATGTTTAACGAAGCAAGACTACCATGCAGAGTGGCATGTGCTGAAAAAACGAAAAGTTGGGGGGTGAGGAGGTTAGGGCACTGCGGACCAGAGAAAGGAGGAGGGCGGGCCGTAAATGGCCCGTGGGCCAGCAGTTTGAGACTCCTGCTTTAAACTGTCATAATATTTTACAACGATTCTTCATTCTGATCAAATTAATGCAGGCTTTTTGAACATCAGAGATTTTCTATGCTTTCCAAAAAGGGTGATACGGCTGTGCAGCCCAAGACTGGCTTCTCACTGAAGCTAAGCAGGACTGAGCCTGGTCAGTACCTAGATGGGAGACCACATGGGAAAACTAGTTGCCGTTGGAAGTAATGTTAATGAGGCAAAAATATGCGACCTTTTGTTGATTTTGCGTTAGATTCAGCGATTGCGGAATCGTAAAAAACAAGGAGGTCTGTGTAATGCTAGCAAACCTTTAATAAACACACATGTGCATACTTCTATGTATGGTTTATGAGGACGCTCCATGTCATAATGTATTTCATACTGTAAATCATACCGCTTATTGTATGGCCTTATACCCTACCTCTACCCCTAACCCAATTCTCACAAGAAACCTGTGGTATATTATTTGAGTGTCAAAGTCTCTGTTAAGTATGCTTTTTAAGCATTTGGAATTATGAGGACACAAGGCACGTCCCCATAAACCACCTTAAAGAGAAAGTTCACCCGAAAATTTGTGTTGCTTTCTTCTGTTAAATACTAAAGAATGTTGAAGAAAGCTGAAAATTTGTAATTATTGACGTCCACAGTAGGAAAAATAGATGTGAGTCCAGTTATCCAACATTTTTCAAAATATCTTCTTTTGTGTTTAGCAGAATAAAGAAACTCATAAAGGTTTGAAACAAGTAAAGGGTGAGTAAATTATGACAGATTTAAAATTTTTAGGTGAATTATCCCTTTAATGGAGTACAACTAGGTCCATGTCACTATACAATGTTGTGTCCTCGCAAACCACACAAACCTGTACATACAAAACACACAGATAGACTAATTGATTGATTGATTGATTCTTCTTCACACACATACATTATGGCCAATTTAGTTAATTCAATTCACCTGTACCGTATGTCTTTGGACTGTGGGGGAAACCAGAGCACCCGGAGAAACCCCACACAAGCACGCACTCCACACTGAAATGCCAACTGGCCCAGCTGGACTCAAACCAGCGACCTCTGTTTTTGTGAGGCGACAGTGCTAAACCACTGAGCCACCATGTCCCCCATCACTGTACATTCAGTGCTGTATTATGTAACAATGTGTTGCCTTCTATACAGTGCTCAGTTCAGCTAACAGTGAGATACGGATGATGAATTACATGACCCTGCCTGCACAGATCTCTAAGCGTGTGTAACATGGGTTGTAGAAGGCCACTTTAATCTTCTGAGACTGATAATTACACTTGATCTACCATCTCTGTGTTCCCAGATTATCAGAGCAATGAGAGCCTGACTGGGAAAATGAGAGAAAGAAAGTCTTAATGCAGTGATGATTCTTGCTGTGTTATGTCAGTTCTTATATCCGGCCAGGATGATTGAGATTTAAGAAAATCTTAGATTGGACTGGGTTAACAAAGGTGAGGAAATGTCACGTTTTTCTGACATGGTCTTGCATAGTCTTCCACACATTTTCAGGCACATGCACACAAAGTGCTGGATAAAAAAAAAGAAAAAGGAACGAGCCCTGTTATGCTGCACTGCATGCCTGTCAACTGAAATAACTCTAAGCGGACATCACACTGGGACAGAAGAATCACAAATCTCAAAGCTAGAGATACATAAATCTCAAAGAACTGCTTTTTAATGATTAATTATTACATTATGAATATTAATCAATGAGGCTACATTTATTTGATCAAAATACATTGGAAAGTATTATTACAACGTATACTTTAATGTTATATACTCCAGTAATGGCAAAACCTCTGAGAATTTCTGTGAAACCATTAAACAATGTACCATGCCTGAATAAAACTATACGTTTCGTTAAAAATATACTGATCCCAGGTTTGTCTGATAGTTTGTGTCCAAATACAAGCAGTTTTTAGATTTTATTATTTTATTTATTTATTCATTTTTATACTTTTTTGTTAAATAAGTTTTATTTGGTCATTGAATAGACTTCCAAAATCACAAATTACAGGATTAATTTCCTGGTATGCATAAACTTACCAAAAAAAAAACTATATCAAAACAAAACAAGACAAAAACAAACACCCCCAGCCTAAAGTATACAATACAGTGAGAATCAAAACAACTTTTCAGTTATAATACATTGCTTTGGGGAAAGGAATTTACCATGAAGCGACAGAAGTTGCCCAATGTTGCCTTTTAAAGATATTTGGTTTGTTTCCAGTACAGAATAGATATCAATTCTTCAAGCCATAGTTTAGCAGTTGGAGAATTAATATTTTCCAGTACAATAATATTAGCTTTTTGGCTGTTATCAAACAATATGTAGGAAATTTCTGTTGTGCACTGCACAATGAATTTGTATAATCAGAATGTCCTATATAATAAGCACTGGGTCAGGATCTAAGTTTAGATCAAGAACACCTGAAAGCACTGTAAAAACCTTATTCCAGAAAACCCGGTTTATGACAGAATACAAAACTATGAGCTAAATCTGCTTCTCTGATTTGCACTTATCACAAATAGGAGATATACTGGGGAAAACCCTATGTAATTTCTTTTGGAGAATTTTTATACTTTTTAGTTGTCTATTTTAGTTTAATCTAAATAAGGAATTCATATTTCACATATTCACAATTATAGATATTATTTAATGAATTTTTTTACATTATTAATATTTGAAATTTTACAGAAAACAGCTTGGACAATTTATAACCTTTTTTGTACTGTAGATAAAAGTAAATCTTTGTCATCGGACGATAATGGCAGTGAAAATATTAAATTCTCATTTACATATGCAAAATTAATAAATGCACATACTCAAAGGTGCTGTATGTAAGTTTTTGACTCTTCTAAAGCATAAAAATACCATAATATGTTTGCAGATATTTAAGAAACATGCCAAGTGAACAATTCTTGTTATCTGAAAAACAATGCGGAAGTCAGATATTCTGCTTTGAAAATGTTTTTTCCGTGCCAGAACGGCTGTCATTATTTTGGTCATTTTAACCTTGCCCAATGCCACTTTAGCCAATTATATTTCAACACCCTGGGTTGCCTTAGTGGAAAACTACGTTTTTCATTCATTCATTCATTCATTCATTCATTCATTATTCATTCAGAAAGGCTCCGAAAGCATACATCTGGGACAGTAGCAGGACTCTGAAATGAGACGCAGATTCAGTTCCACATGAGGTTATTAATTAGCAATAATATAAATATTACAAACGTAAAACATTAGGTGAGCAGGCTACATTGTAACCCCGTGTCCCAACAACATGCTTCATGACAAGATACAGATGAAACATGACAGAAATGTAAATACTGCCTTTCAGAAGCACAAAATATGTACTCACTCACAAAATGGTAAGGGTTATAATCTATTTAATACATAATAACCCTCTTAACATTATTAATGTACACGCTGAATCACTGATATGTGTTTAGTTCTAAAGTTCAATTTCGAATAGTTTATTTTATTCTCAACATCTGAGATGAACTATTTGCTGCTGCTTTCCGTATATGGCAAAATATGTCATGTAAAATGGCATTTAAACTCACATTATTAGCATTTAACACTGAATAAACCATATGAGGATTAGCTAAAGTGATCATTGTCATAGAAGTTCATTGAAATAGAAGCTGCTTATAATCTATCAATTCAAGGTGTTGGTTAGGACAAAAACTCATTTTAATATGGAAAATATTCCTTCTATTGGGTGCCCTTTATTTTATATAGAACATGGTTTAAATCACTCGCTCCTGCCCTCAATCTGGCAACCTGCGCTCGCGTTTGTTTTAATCCAGGAGTGCAATACCTCGTTCAGCCACTGGGTGTCAAGCTTACATACTGCACCTTTAACATTTAGAAAACCATACATGCATGGGCAAGTAAGCCTAATTATTAAACTTGTTAACAGAAGAAAATAAATTTTTAAGTGACAAAATCCACCCAATACAAAAATTCTTAAGTGGTCCATGGCTTTGAATCATATTAATGCTAGCTTTATGACATCACACCAGGGAATGCTTGACATCAACCCACTTTTTTGTAATACTAGTCTGTCCATCGGCCCTCTGGGCGAAAAGAACAATGAAGCGAAGGGTAGCTAATGCATCCTTCCCTGACAGAACGATCCATAGAATGAATTTGATGTGCCAGGACTGAACTGAGTGGATTTCTAGAACACTCCTAAGGCTCCAAGGCTCCGGTAACAATATAAGAAGAACCATGAACTTACATAATCAATATTAAGCAGTTTCAATATCAAAAACTTAACCCGGGACTTAAGTTACATCATGACCTTCCACACAGTCACAGTATTTCTTTGTCAATGTGATACACAATACATTTGCTACTCCCAGAGCTAAAATGACAACATTTAACCTCTGTAACATTACAGAATACCTGATCAAATATCCACACAACAGCATCTTCAGGATGACATTTAGTACCTGCATAATTCCCCAGGACAATATTCATATTTTGGAACCTGCAGTCATTCTGTAACACGGTTTTTAGTAATTAGGTGCATACTCCCATTAAGAAGGAATCACGATGATGACCTAGAATGAAAATATTTCAGCATGTGAGAGTGAAAGTCTGCTACGCTCTCTGAAAACACCTACGCATTAACTGACAAAGCTCTTAGCATTTATTAGCATCTTAGCAACTATTCCTGGCCACTTTTAGCATTGTTAGAAATCAAACTGCTTAAAATAGTAACATTTTATTCATTTGTAACCTCTAACCTTCCAGTCCTATGACTTCAAGCCTGTGCGGACAGCATTCAGCTTTCAATACGATGTCTTGAATAAATAGCATACATTAATAAGGTGGCCAGTTACACTTCCATATAAATGTCATTCATTCTGAGATGCTGTGTGTGATTACGCAACGTGTCTCAGTGTTCATGCTGCATGGTTTCTCTCTCTCTTTCTCATTCTAATGGCACTATTCTCCAGTTTCCCAATATGAACAACTGCTCTTGCATAACAAAAAAAAACCCTAATAAAATGCTGAATATTTAGTTCAGAAATGAATATTTAGAAATGAAAACTATGGCAATGCTTCCATTTTATTAACCTTTCACCTCCCATTTAGAGTCTAAAAATAGGTTCATGAAAATGTGGTCTTTCTCTTTCTAACAAAGTGCAGACACCTGTCTAAGTGGCCTGATCAGGTAATCATAGACGCAGCCTGAAAACTGAAGCTGCTCTATTAAAAACGGTTCCATTGAAAGCTGCACAATCCTGGGAACACAGGGGGTTTGTGCATGAGATGTGATGACTTTGAGCAAACATTCTGATTACAGACATTGCACAAGAGCAAAAATTTTTAATCAGGTTTAGATCAGGACTCTGGGCTGTCATTTCATATTTCATTGTTTCTCCCCTTTAATTAGCTGCTTTACATGTTTGGCTGTGTGATTGTTCTAATAAACCTGAATGAAAACATTTGGCTGATTGCATGATGGAACCGCGTTGCCAAAAGAGCATCAGATAAACATTTGCTTACACTCTGTCATACAGATGTATATGAGAAACTCCTGCTGCAGAAATGAACATAATGTTTCCCAGTAATATACTTGCTTGCATCAATATATTGAATTTTGGACCAGTCTTCAGTCCACACAACATGCTCCTCAGCAAAGTTTAGTCTAGCCTTCTGATGAAAGGTTTGGTCACTGCAGGGGGTTTAGTCCAAATTATCTCAAATGTTGATAAATTGTAAGTCGAGATACAGATTCTTGCCCTGTTCATGCTGATATTTAACCAAGTGACTGATTAACTCCTATAACAAGAAGGTATTTAAAAGTGTCTAATTTTGATTAATGTTTTTTTTCAAATATGTGACCCTGGACCACAAAACCAGTCATAAGTTTACATTTTTGAAAGCTGATATTTATGCATTATCTGAATGTTGAATAAATAAGATTTCCATTGATCTGTGGTTTGTTGGGATATGACAATATTCGGCCGAGATTCAACTATTTTAATATCTGGAATCTGAGGGTTCAGAAAAATCTAAATACTGAAAAAATCACCTAAACTAATGCCCAAGTTGTCCAAATTAAGTTCTTAGCAATCCATATTACTAATGGAAAATTAGGTTTTGATAAATTTATGGTAGAAAAATGTACAAAATGTCTTTATGGATGATTTAAAAAAAATCTTTACTTAATATTCCTCATTACTACATATTTTTGATAAAATAAAAATGTTTAAATGATAATTTTGACCTACAGTGTACTTTAGGTTATTGGCAATAATGGACCCATGAAACATAAGATGGTTTTGTGGCTCAGGTCACAAATATCTCATTTAAGTTTTTTAATACTTTATATATACACAATTGCAATCAGAATTAATAAACCCTCTCAATTATTAGCCCCCCTGTTTTCCCCCCAGTTTCTGTTTATTAGAGAGATTTTTTCAACACATTTATAAACATAATAGTTTTAATAACTCATTTCTAATAACTGATTTATTTTATGATGACAATAAATAACATTTTACATCTTAAATTGACATTTAAAGGCTTAACTGGGTTAATTAGGTTAACTAGGCAGGTTTGGGTAATTAGGCAAGTTATTGTATAATCTGTAGACTATCGAAAAAAAATTGCTTAAAGGGGCTAATATTATTGACCTTAAAATGGTTTTAAAAAAAATAAAAACTGCTTTTATTCTAGCTAAAATAAAACAAATAAGACTTTCTTCAGAAGAACAAATATTATCAGACATACTGTGAAAATTTCCTTGCTCTGTTAAACATCATTATGGAAATATATAAAAATGAAAAAAAAAAGATTCAAAGGGGGTTTAATAATTCTTATTTTAACTGTATATCCTTTGGAATCTGTTAGAACTTCAAAAAGGACAAAGTAGTAACCTCAAAATGTGTGAAACTTTTACATTTTAATCTCAACTGCAGTATGGGTGTTGGTCTTTTGTGATTTTTGTCTAATCTGATCTTCTTCTCAATACTATAATTATACAACACAGTTGAGCATTAGCAGGCTGTTTGCTTGGCTGATTCTTCAGCAGTTGAAAAGGTGTTTATTCCCCGTAGCTCACGGTGCCAAAACTGATCTCATAGGCTTATTCGAATGTCTGAGCGTCAAGTCCTGATTTGCACAATCTACATAGGCCCTAAATTGACTAGAAGAAACGTTAGCATAAAAATCTACATAAAAAAGGATGTTTGTGTGTTCAAACTCCTTATTTAAAATGACCTGAAACAACACAATTCTTGAGGTTTGTTTTGGGACAGCTTGATTGGTTTAAGTTCAATCCACCTAAATTTGAAAACTAATACTTTAACTCAATTCCTTAATGTTGACCCAACAAAAATTGATTGTGTGGAACCCAGCACTATTTACAGTGTACAAATACTGATTTCTAAATTCTTAGCCAATCATTAATGAACTAAAAGCCTAAGGACCCTGCTCGGTTTATATTGATTTAGTCCGTTTTTCTGGCATTATTACCGTTATCCCTAAAAATTTATCTTATCTTATGTATTTATTTTGTCAGACTGTTTTCAGGAGATCAATAACTTACTGTTACAATTTTACAGTGCATCTGTAATTCTGATGGTTGATTCAACAAAATATATACTGAAATCTATGCAAAAACTGCATATAATCAGAAACAGGAATATACTTGTTTATTTTGTATAAAGTGTGTACATAAATCAGAGTGTGAGCTGTAATTATGCTGCTCCAAAAAATATGCAACCACATATAATGCTTGTGGCTATGATGATGATGACATCTTAATAAGTAAGATGAAGCTCTTTCAATGCGTGAGAACAGCCATGGCAAAAAAAGCTTTCAAATTTAAGTGGTATCACAAATTTGATTTAAACACATACTTTTTAAGGTTATGTCAACTTAATTATACTGATAAAATTAATAATTCCAACCATAACCAATGAATTTTGCTGTGCATTTTGCTGTGCTTTCTGCCTTTGAGGCTACAAATGAACTTTTCTGCATATGTTTCACAGTTATATTCTAATCTCATTCTTTACACGCTAATCCACTTAAGCCATAAGAGTGGTAAATGATAACTGCATGCAGAATTTGTTCAGTGTGTACATAACATATATAATTGCTATATTTTGACAACAATACAAGTCTGATTGTGTTCATCTGAGGTTACCGAGTTCATTCACGCACTGCACAGAAATCAGTCAAATTTGGTGAAGGAAAAATCATGGTTTGGGGTTACATTCAGTATGGGGACGTACGAGAGATCTGCAGAGTGGATGGCAACATCCACACCCTGAGGTATCAAGACAATTGTGCTGCCCATTACATTACAAACCACAGAAGAGGGTAAATTCTTTAGCAGGATAACGCTCCCCCTCATACTTCAGCCTCCACATCACATGTTTCTGAAAGCAAAGAAGGTCAAGGTGATCCAGGATTGGCCAGCCCAGTCACCAGATATGAACATTGTTGAGCATGTCTGGGGTAAGATGAAGGAGGAGGCATCGAAGATGAATTTAAAGAATCTTAATGATCTATGGGAGTCCTGCAATGCAGTCATCCAAGCTCATGGGAGCTTTTTTCCACTGCACCATGACTTTGTATTCTATACTGTACAATATTTCAATTAAGTGACAAGACTTTTGCTTAAATCAATAAAAATATTTTATTTTGTTAAAATAAGCATAATCTAGAGGCCTTTGCCTTTCATATAAGCCACTTCTGATACCAAATGATCAACTAGAAGTCAAGTTATTATTTGTTGTTTCTAAAATTTGGATAGGCGACAAGACTTTTGTCAGGTAGTGTATATTACGAAATATGAAACTATGTTATTGTTTATTTGCCTCATGTCATTCCTAACCAGTCTGAATTTCTATATTCTGCTTAACACAAAAGATATTTCAAAGAATGCAAGATGATTTCAAAGAAAGATACCCAAACATTCACATAATATAAATTTATGACTGAACTACATCTTTAACTTCAATCTTATAACACACAGTGTTTGAAGAACATCTGTATAAATATTGCACACTGGTACAATAAACTTTCACCCAAAATCCTCTTCATTTCTCTTCTCGTTACACTTCAGGCAAAACCAAACAGTTGCCATAGAGATGAGCTGTATAGCCTTGTCATTTGCAGTGTCTGATACCAAAATATCCACAAGCTTCTACACATCACTCCTTCTAACAAAAATTTTATTTTTAACCAAACATTTTTTCACTACTTCAGGTTTTTAGTATTAAAAAAATGCTGCCAGCATTTATAGGTCAAATAAGTGTAAAAATGTACGTTAAAAGTTCTCATTAGTTCTCACTGAATCTCATTAGAAGGTAAGGCATCCAGGCAGGTGCATTTACTCACTACAGTAAAACACACACATACACAGACAGTAACGTCCCTTTACAGCACCAATGGATTCCTGCACATTCAGATTTTGGTGGTGGTGCTGGGACATGATAACGAATAAACAGATCAATAGATCACCCTGCATATGTCAAAGATCCCTGGAAAGCATCCAAAAAAGAGGCCGTCCTCTAAAAACTACATCACTGATAAATATACACACACCACATGGAGATCAATACCAGCGTCACATGCGCAAGCAAATCTACATTACATTACATAACCCAATACATGCAATTAGTTTGGTTCCTCACAAATAAATAAATCAATTAGGGAATGTATCGATCGCTTCTAAAAACACCTAAACATGCATTCTAATCCCAATATAAGATGAAGGAATACCCATGAATCCATGAACGACCCTCTCCTACATACAGCTGAAGAAAAGTTAGAGGCTCTCTCATGCAACTACGCAATTCATGATTGAAATATGACACTGGAAACGTACCTGCTTTTCAAGAGTATCCAAACAGTCCTACGGTGTATTTCGTATGATCAAAACACACATTTTCCAACAGGTAAGCCCTGTCCCGGACAGAATGTCCTGATTCATGCGATCCTGCCAGCAAAAGCACTGCAAGAGAGCAGTTTCAGACTGAGTGGAGACTCAGAGAGAGAGGGAGAGAGAGAGAGAGACCCCTCCCCTCTGTCTTCAGCTGCAGCCAGATCGTGCCGCAGTAACCAACCAGAACTGTGTGTGTGTGTGTGTGTGTGTGTGTGTGTGTGTGTGTGTGTGTGTGCCAGAGAGCCAGTGACTTTTTTGAGGTAGCCTTGGAATGCATTTTTCTCCCCTTACCCAGAACGCTCTATGCCAGCATACGGCACAGCAGGGACAACCCTTCCTGCCCTGTGACATACAAAAAGAATTGAACAAAAATAATAATAAACACACACACACACACACACACACACAGTCTGATTTTCATTTAACACACTGTTGAAGGCTCCTTGGGTTTTTGTGGCAAGTTATGAATCATAGAGCTTGAAGTTCAGTGCTGACTAAATATGTGTGTGTGTGAGTGTATGGGTGGGCAGATTTACCTCCTCCTGGCTACAACTTCTGAAATAAGGGGCCCTCCTGTGTGTATCAGAATGCATGGTTGCTAAGCAGCCAGAAGTCTCTTGTTTAAAATAATGAAAGAGTCCGGTTGTGCAGTTGTAGACCTGGAGAAGGAACAAGAAGAGATGGGGATGATATGACAAACAAATGACAATGAGCAGTTTCACTGAAGTTGGTCTTAACTCAAAATGGGAGATTAAAAGCCACACAAATCTGCTCAGATTAACAGTGATAATCCAGCTGAATGCATGCTTATTGAGTTCACAGCTCCTCTGGAGAGTGTGTGATACACTTTATGACAGTCATGACATCATCTTTGGCCTTTTTTCTTAGTTTGGGGTCAAATATATATTTATTTTTAAATGAAATGAACTTTCAAACAGGAGGAAAGAATTAATTCAATATACAGAAATACATTTAATTCAGCAAATAAAGTCCTATACCAAAATAAATGTTTTTTTTTTAATTTATTGTTTAAATCATGCACAAATCAGCGTTTTTAAATCATTTCTGATTATGTGACACTTAAGATTAAACAGAACATGCTACTTTTTTTCATTTTTCAAGTCTCCTAGTGTTAAACAGTTGGCACTTGAACCATTTTTGAATCCATCCATCCGATTTCTTGTTGTTTTAGCTTTGCATAGCACGAATGAAGATTTGACCATTAACATTTTATTAAAAAAAGTTTTGATAATTTTCCTATTTAAAGCTTGGGTCTTCTGTAGTTACATCATGTAATAAAATCAACAAAAAATAAAACATTGCTATTTTCAGCCCAAGATAGCTAGGAACTAAACTCGGGCATAAAATAAATGTTCTTTACAGTAGCTTGTTTACTTTAAACAGATGTATATCCCATGTGGTTTTAAAGCACCCTCTGAATGTAGCCCATTCTCATGTGCTGCGTAATATTATTGCGCAGTAATATTATTGTGCAGGCATGGTACAGCAGCATAGTTTCCTGTAGGCATGGGATGATAACCGTTTTCAAGTTATACCATGGTTTGGAAAATCAAGGTTTTAAAACTGCCAATTTTCCGTTATACCATTCCTATGGTTTATGTAAGATTTTATTTACTTTTTTGTGTTTTTTTAGGACAACAGTCTCTTTAGCAGAAAAGATCTCCAAAATGCCATGTTAAGTTGTAAAGAAATCTGGGTTTTGAAAGCGATGAAGACAGAAGAAGTCAGTGATTCATTTCAATTATTCAGCCTGACATGTTTACTGCTCAAAATATTATAAATGTTTCTCAAAATAAAATATTTTGTGTTCAAAAGGGAAAAAAAGTTATAAGAACATATTTAGAGCAGTAATCACCGTGAAACCGTGATATTTTTATCCAAGGTTTCATACCATCAAAATCTTTATCGGCCCATGCCTAGTTTCTTGACTATTACACCAGAATGAGAGTATAATACCTTGCAATATTGGCCTAGAAAATAGCTTTTTTTATTTTCTGCTGTCTTATTGCACAACGTAACTACAGATGATTCATGTGTAAACAGGAAATTGGTCAAAACTCTTTTTGAACTAAACGCTAATGTCAAATCTGATTCAATCCAATATGCTAAGCTAAAAGTGGCCTAGCCAGAAAAAGAAATCAGCCGAATGAATTCAAAATTGGTTCAAGTCAACTGTTTAACTCTAGGAGACTAGAAAAACTTGCCTTTTTCAAAAAAAAAAAAAAGTGGAGTGTTCCTTTAAGGGATATTTGCTGAAAATGCATCATTATTAGACAAAATAATGATAAATAATGAAAAATAAAATACATTTTAAAATATATTCAAATAGAAAATTGTTTTTTAACAGTGCCAATACTTCACAACCTTACCATTTTGTTGTATTTCAAATAAAGCCTTGGTGTAAATAATAAAATTATTGACTCCAAACCTTTGAACGATGTAAACTGAACACAGTGATATTCCACATGGGTTTTTCCATTCAAATTGAATCATTTATATAAAAGTGACTGTCAGCATACAAACACATTTTTAGGTATTTAAGCCAGATAACTCGGTACCAGTGAGTATAGTTATATTTTAAATGCTGCCATCTGCTTGCATTGCTAATGACCAAAATGCATTTAGAAATTCATTAAAACAATGGTTTTAATAAATGTTGCTTCTGAACATTAAATCACAAAAATAAGACTTTTTTTACATAGCCCTAACACTATATGATCACTGGTACATTCTGTTTGGTTGCTTACTTGCCCGTGCAAGTCGAAATAGCCCACTAACAATGATATCCTGGCTCTGTATCAGCTAAATAGTGTTGTGAGACAGCTGACTTATCACTGAACTGTGGTCAAGTGGTCAATAATAGACTATGGTATCTTCAGTCTCACAGCTGTTTTTCTAGATAAACTCCATGAATTTATACCCAAGCTTATCATATTAGACACCAGGAAACACTGCTGACATGCAATGAGACAAAACACTCTCAAAAAAAAAAATAAAAAAGAATTCACGGGATGGTTCACACAAAAATATTTACTCACCCTCAATCAGTTCCAAACCTTTAAGATTTTCCTTTATGCTGACTACAAAAGAAGATATTTTGAAAAATGTTAGAAACCTGTAACCATTGACTACCATAGTAGGAAAAGCAAATATGGAAGTCAATTTCTGCATCTCAATTGCATACCATCCACAAAATCAGTTTTCGAAAACAGAACTAGTATGTTGAAAAGATTATGCTAAAGGTTCACGGATGATGATGGAATGGACGTAGTATGCGAATTGGGATGCAGCAAATTGTTACAGGTTTTCAGCATTTTTCAAAATAGCTTATTTTGTGTTGGACAAAACAAAAAAAAACAAGTGAAGGTTGAGTAAATGATGACAGAATTTTCAGTTTTAGGTGAACTGTGCCTTTAAGAAGCATATAACGTGTTTGTTCTGTGTGGTTAATAACTCAGTCAGCTATAAAATCCTGCACACTCTTGCTCTCGATGTATCAATGCCATTCAGAATCAGCAAGAAAAAAGTTTGACACACAACAAAATATGTCTACAAAAACACACACACACAAGCCCCGGCCAGAACCACAGCTGTAACCACTGACATTCAGTACATGTTATCAGAGTGCTGTGTAATGTGCGGTTGACTGCTCTTAAATAGACGGTTAGAATGACATGCATCTTTCTGTTTGCCTCCAAATTTCTTCAGCCTGTTTTGAGAGATAGCAAGCAGGCCAGTTGTAAAGAGAGTAAGGACTGTCTTACATAATACTGTTTAGAAGAATTCTGTTTAGATTACCAGTTAGCGTACCTCTCAGCGCGGCCCACTAACAACACACAGCATTTGCATACACGTTTAAACACAAGCTCAAACACGAGAGACAAGGTTGTGCAATAAATGCTTGACCTGGTCATGTTATCAGGTTAAAGATACTTTTAATGTTTGCAGTGTTCCAATGAATCAACAAGTTCACTTGGAAAAATGATTCAGCGTTTTAGCGATATTACAGGAGTGGGTAAATACTCAAGCACTGGTTGTGGACAAAGTTTACGTGGACCTACACAAATGCTCAGCGGACATGTACTTTGGCTTAACAAACAGCACTATTAACTAGCTGTAACTGTTATTTATGCAGTACAGTTGAAGAGAAAATGATTAGCCATGCATGCTGTGAATTTTTTATTAATTTTCAATTACTTCATTAAGGGATGTTGGAAAAACTTTTTCCACAGTATTTCCTATATTTTATCTTCTGAAAAATGTCTTGTTTATTCTAGTTTGAACTTGAAAAGTTTTTTTTTAATTGTGAAAATTATTATTTACTTTATTTTTTTTTGTTGGCTACAGAACAAATCACTGTGACAAAGACAAAAGAATGATTTTTTTAGAAATTAGTTTTGTTTTAATATGTTTATTTATTTATTTATCTGAAAAGTGACCAAAGTACTACTAATTTTGACTTTGAACACAAAAAGCATTGGAAATGTATTATATATATATATATATATATATATATATATATATATACAACCGATCAAAAGTTTGGGGTCAGTAGGATTTTTAAATGTTTTAAAATAAGCTTATGCTGCTCACCGAGGCTGCATTTATTTAATCAAAATTACAGTACAAATTGTAAAATTGTGAAATGTTAATGCACTATAAATAACTGTTTAAAAGTAGTTAATCATTTAATTTAAGAATTTATTCCAGTGATTTTAAAGAGGAAATTTCAGCTTCATTATTCCATTCTTCAGAGTCACATGATCCTTTAGAAATCACTCTAATATTTATTATTATCATTATTATTAGAATTATTATTATTTATGGTAATAGTAATAAAAGCAATAATGACTGGAGAATTAATTTCATTTGAAACTATATACAATAAGAAAGCAGTTATTTAAAATTGTAATAAATATCCCCTATTGCAATACCACAAAACCCTATTGCAATAGTACTATTTTATATATATATATATATATATATTATATATATATATATATTATATATATATAATATATACATTATATATATTATAATATTATATATATATATATATATATATAATATATATATATATATATATATATATATATATATATATATATATATAGAAAATAGTACTATATGCAATATATATAGAAAATAGTACTATTGCAATAGGGTTTTGTGTGTTTATCAGTGTATCTAGAGATTCTTGAAGGCTTGATCATTTCAAACACAATAGAAAAAGTTTTTAAAAATCCACCGTAGCTCTCAAAAACAGATTTAATATGGCAAGGTTTTAACCTACAAGCAGGGTTGCCGCGAGACCATGTTACGATATTATACCAGCTGAAGTATCATGATACCAAGTATTATTACGATACTTTAATTCATAACTCAAATCCATAAAGAAAATTGTCAGAAACACTATATTTTATGTTATAATATGCCTACTTGAATTGAATTAATGATTCCCCTATTATTGAAAACAAGTATTTGCACGTCACTTCACCTAAAATGAATTCATTCTTTTTGTTTATTTTGTAGAGAACTGACCAACAAAAAATACATTAAAATAAAGATACAAATGATACCAAATGGCATGTGTTACAAAAAGAATTTTTTTTCAACCAAATTAGGCTTCATGAAGTGGTCAAAAATTGTTTCAATGTTTCCTGTATCTATTGTTTTTTTCAGTCTTATCAGGTAAGAATCGAGATTGTCGCGGTTGTTGTAGCTACTAAATCATATTGACAGGAGCAGAAATGAACTGATTCAGATTCGAACTGAAGCATCAGAAAACGTGCAATAGGCTACCATAAAAGGCGTGAATTCTACAGTTTGCAACCTTAAAGGGCTCCACAGACTATTCAAATAAAATAGTCTATTGTTGCACAAACGTGTGAGCATTTTACTTTTCCACATGCAACATTATCTATTGTAGATAAACCAGTAATGATGATAGTACCCTTACAAACTATAGTGGCACCGCCATAGTATCACGATACTACCATAGTACTGGTAAACCGTGCAACCCTACCTACAAGGTCTTCATCAGGCCCTTTAATAAAAGTTCATATCACCGCCCCTTCTCAGTATTTTAACTTGTTCAATACCTAAATAGCGTAATGTCGACAGGTTGTTTCAATTCATTACAATGAACAGCAATGGGATTTAATCGTACATTACTTCTGTGTTCAGCAATACCCATTTTGAAACATCTCTTTGTTTTACCAAAGTAAGCTAAACCATAAGGACATTTCAAGAGTTCCCACTTAGATATGCTTGGCGTATAAAGCAGGTTTAGCTTGCTGTCCCGGGAGAGAACCCTGAACTCGGAGATATTTGAGCCCAGGACTCCCGCCCAGTCGATAAGCATATCAGGAGATCCGAGATTAGGTAGATCTCGAGAGCTCCCCCTTTAGAAAAGGGAGGAAAAGGAGGAGATGGGGTGGAAGGGGGGATTCTTCCAAACGAAGATAGAAACAGTATGGAGAAAATGATCCATTTATAGTAAACTAGGATCACTCTGATTGGATTATTACTGGTTACAAATGAGTGGCCAGACGTGCTCAATCATATCACGTGCTCCTCTCGAAATTAGTTTATGAAACTTCACTTAATCATATAGATTTTTTTTTTGTATTGCAGGAAACAACACCCTTAATGTTCAACTGCTTACCTGAATGGAGATGACTAAAGGACTGACATTTAGTTGTAAAATTGCACTGTGAGTATTGGCCACATCTATAATTTCCTTCAGGAACTGAGAAAGGATTTAAGCAATCGTTTAAAAACAATTCGTCGAGGATATTTACAACAATGTCTCATAACAGGATCTGAGTTTAAAATATGCCACTGTGACCTGATGAATATCCTATACGTTGAAACGTTGACATATTAAATCTGTTTTTTTTTTGAGAGCTAAAGTGGCAGTGTGCCAATTTTTTTACTTTTTTTTTACATTAAGCACATTAGTTAACATGAACTAACAGGGAGATACTTGAAAAACATTTATGAGTTTCAGCCTCAGACATCATGGTACATTATATTTAAGTATGTATATTATATTCAAGTATGTAATGTCACAAAGATAATGAATGTTTGAGAACGTTTTTACGGTCAGGCCAGCACTTTTAAGTCTCCGGACACTTGAGACTGGTGTATGTGGTGCTGCCAACAGTCTAGATAGCAGGGCTTTAATTTCACTCTTTATCTGCCCAGAGCGCTTTAACACCCTCATACTCAAACACTTTCAATAGCTGGTTCTTCTTTAAAGAGATATAAATAACCCGATAACTAGGGATTACATTCACGGAAAATACTCCTTTAGTTTCAATCTCCAACTTTCTTCAAAGCCACAGGTATTTAGTTACTGCATTTCGTAAAGAAATAGCAGCATCCATCTTCACTTGAACACAGAATGGAAACATAGAAACAATCCTGACCACCCATGCACACTTTCCAGCAGCCTGCAGGTCAATGTTTCCCAGGTTTCCTGTATTAGATCTAGACCTATATAGAAACATCCAGCACCATCATTGGTCTGTGAACATGAGCATTCAACCTGACCACAAACTCCAGCTTGAGTTATTATTTATATTTACTTAAAATAAAAAAATGAAAGCTCAGTTATTGTTAAACTTCTGACTTCTATTAGATGAAGCACATCCAGTGTGAATTCGGGTTATTTTAAGTCACTTTATGACAAATTAACTACTATGGGGTTTCTGCAGGTTTCATCAAGTCAAATTTAAGACCCTTTTAAGACCATTATAATTGAGATTTTAGATTTACAGGGCTAAACACCAAGGATATTTGGTAATAGCGCCATTGGACCAATGGAACCAAATGTAGTTTTTCTTTACCACATATTTTAATGTGTCAAAACAAGAAAACTGTAGTTGTACACTTTTTTCAACATAATGTTTCTTTTGTTTAATGACAAGTTTATGTTATTGTTAAAAGTATATTTATTATGAAGTTTCATGCCTATTTATAATTATTATGTCCACTCACACATTCTTTTGTAAATAATTTTTGTAAATGGGAGGTTATGTAAAGGGATATATATTGCTGTTACCATGAGGAATTTTGTAATTGTTTTTAGTTTTCTTTTCATTATTAGGTCTGAAAAAAATGGCTGTGAATTGCCAGCTGTTAATAACAACTGTTGTGAAATAAACATCTCTTTGCAATAAAAAACTAAATACAGTTGAAGTCAGAATTATTAGCCCCCCCTGTTTATTTTTTCCCAATTTCTGTTTAACAGAGAGATTTTTTTCAGCACATTTCTAAACGTAATAGTTTTAATAACTCTAACTGATTTATTTATCTTTGTCATGATGACAGTAAATATTTTACTAGATATTTTTAAGACACTTCTATACAACTTATAGTGAAATTTAAAGGCTTAACTACGTTAATTAGGCAGGTTAAGGTTAATTAGGCAAGTTATTGTTTAACAATGGTTTGTTCTGTAGACTATCAAAAATACATTGCTTAAAGGGGCTAATGACTTTGACCTTAAAATGTGTTTTAAAAAAACGAAACCGAAATAAAACAAATAAGACTTTCTACAGAAGAAAAACTATTATCAGACATACTGTGAAAATGCCATTGCTCTGTTAAACATCATTTGGGAAATATGTAAAAAAGAAAAACATTCAAAAGGGGGTTTAGTAATTCTGATTTCAACTGTATATCTTAAAAAATATAATATTATTATTTAGATAGATTGTTGGTAATTGGATGTTTGGCCCGATAGGTAACATTCCTTTAACATCTTTTAAAAATAAGACCTGCTTAAATGATTTAAGACCTACAACACAATATTTCTGTGAATTTAAGACTTTTTAAAACCTAAAATTTTGTTTTTGAAATTTAAGACTTTTTAGAACCTGTGGATACCCTGTACTAGGCATGGGTTGGCATAGGTTTCTGACGGTATGATAACCTTGGATAAAATACAGTTTCATGGAATTGTGAATACTGCTCTACAATATGTTCTTAATAAATGTCTGGGTGAAACAAAAAAACTTTTTCCCCATTGAACACAATTTATTTTGTTTCAAGAAACATTTATAATATTTTTGGAACAGTAAACATGTCAGGCTAAATAATTATAATACATCGCTGACTTCTGCTCACTTTATTATAAAAAAACACAGATTTCTTTACAACACATAAAAAACCTTACATATACCTTAGGAAAGGTGTAACAGAAACTTTTAGCGGTATTAAAACCTTGACATTTCAAAAGCGAGGTAAATCTTGAAACTGGTTATCGTCCCATGCTGATAATCTACTACAATGTATATAATAATGCTTAATTTGCAATGGTTAAAATAATTTTGATAAAATTAACTTTCTGCTGTCATTAATCCTTCCTTTTTAACAAAAGTCTAATTATTATTACAGATAACATTTGATTAAAGCAACTATCGGTATAAAATTCATGCTATATACTCAGAGATTTTAAAACTATTAAAATTGTGCTAAATAAACTTTTATATCAATATTATTGTGCTTTAACAATACAATCATATTAATAACTACATTAGAGGGCATCAAGTACAATAGTAACCAGGGAAACAGAGAAAATGAAGAAGGCTAAAAAGAAAATAAATAATGATATTTTTAAAAGCATGCCAAATAAACTTAAGCCAGCCTAAATCAAGCGATATGACATGACAAATGTAAAAAAACTTGTTATAGGAAGTTATTTTATCTACAGTCATTGTTTACTTTTGCTTAGATAACTAATGTTACGGCTTTTTTGACATGACAGTCTGGGGCTGCTCTAAAACCAATTCTGTATATGCCACAGGCCTGTAGACAGCCCGGTGTCTTTTTTTTTTCAAAAAGTGGACTTTTTTGCAGTTATTCGCCTCATTTTCTATTTAACTATGAGGTTTAAATACACTAATAATTGACATTTTAAGTACTGTTTTTAGCTGGATTAGCAAATTGTGGACGGAAGGCCACAATTATTGATGTGAGAATATATTTCCTAAAGTTTTAGAATAAAGTAAATGAAAAAAAAGTATAATTTTTTATATAAAATTATTACATCATATATCATTAAAAAATGTAGCCACAAGCTGGACAGCACATTCAACTTTCCCTCGGTCAGAATTTGGCCATTTGAATTAAAAACAAATGATGGCATAGCAGTCAAATTAGGATAAATGAGAAAATCAGGGCAAACATTTTACACCATTGACAATTTCTGGACCATTGTCAGTGGGGGTATGTCTTTCGAACCACCAGAATCCCTCCTGGTTATGGGCCTGTACCAGGGATGCCCAAAGAAGGGCCCGTGGGCAAAAGTTGCCCGATGGTAAACTTTGATTTGGCCTGCCATCCATCTGAGAGGAAAGGAAGGATGATGGGGATGGTTTCAAGATTGGCAATTTAAATTTAATGTAATCCTTTGTTTGTTTTATTGTTAAATGCTAACTGAAATTAAATGTTTAAATTAAATGGCGTAAATGAATCCGATTTTGTTTAAATGCACATACTGTCACCCAACAATGCAGAGATTTTGGTCAGAAAGTCAAGTCCAGGGCAGATTCTGCATGACTAATGTATTCTGCATTGAACTACACTGTGGTATAAATGTGATTGTTTGTTTTTGTTTTTTTTGCATTAAGTTATCATTTTAAAAGTTATAGTGCATTAGCTAATACAATTTAAAGTAATCTTTTCTATTTATTTTGAAATATTAGGAAATTG
The DNA here is from genome assembly GCF_903798145.1 of Danio aesculapii. Taxonomy (NCBI): domain Eukaryota; kingdom Metazoa; phylum Chordata; class Actinopteri; order Cypriniformes; family Danionidae; genus Danio; species Danio aesculapii. The sequence goes on from NC_079435.1 coordinate 44,480,243, forward strand.
ATAAGGAAAATAACCCATAGCTCATATTTGGTTTTTGCCCTTCGTACGAAAAGGTTTGGGCACCCCTACTATATACAGACAACTTCCTCGGAGACTATCATTAGAAGAACACTAAGATTGATTCCCGAAAAGAAGAAGAATGAGGAAAAAACTAAATAGTTTTCATTTGGAACAAACTCGTCACAACAGTGACAGAATTACAGGAGGGTTTGGGGGAGACTGACCTCCCTGATTAATGCTTGAACCCCCTGAAGGACATCAAAACAAGATGTATGAGGGGTCTGCCCTTTAATGTTTAAGAAACAGTTTGATCTGTAATGTCAATAATAATAATAATGGTTATGGTTCATACCAATGTGGTTCATACCAATGTGAATGCATGTTTGCGCCAGAAATATGAATTCATCGGTTTGAAACCAGCAAATCTAGAGCACCAACAGATGTAAAGGTTCACAAAAGCTGTTTGTTTAAAAAAGGTGTTTGAGCTGTTTGTAAAACTAGATGCGTAGATTGTCATTTATCATACACTGGAAGTTAAACAGTAAAATAAAAAATACGTGCAGGTCTATCGTGGTCATCCATTAATAAGTGCAGGAATGTAAACCTGTCACCGTTTACTTAATATCACAAATGTCATTGAGAACCACTCAATATCCCACAAATAATTTAGATGTAATTGAATTAAATATATAAATTTGGTTCACTGAGGCATATTTTAATTATTTATTTTTTATTTACTGAGGCGTATTACCGAGTAACCGAAAACACTTGACACCCGCCATTCGTCAATGTACCCTGGTAATAGGTCTGTATGCATATTTGAAGAGGGTGTGAAAGTCTGCTTTTGTTAAAAATAAAACAAAAAAATTGCCTAAAGTATAAACGAGACGCTAAATAATCTATTTAAAGACATCAATGATTATCAACGTTTATTTATTTTTCTCTCATCTTACCCGATCTTACCTTACAATCCTGACATTTTACAGATTCGTTTGCCGCTGTGCGATTAGCCAATGAGGTTAGAGCTCACGTATTAGTCCCGCCCACTGCAGAAGCAACCCAACCAGACTTACACTGTCTGCAATTTTAAACAAAGGTCTTTAAATGTATTGCTTAATATTTACGCGCGTATGTGTGATAATTGTGTATTAACTGTCTATTAATTTGATCAATGTTGAATATTCATGAAACAGTCCTAAAAATGACAAGTTAGAGTGGTCACATCTGATAGTGTGGAAAAAAAGAGTTCAAAAGTCATTTTAATTATTTCATTCAACATTTATCTCATTTCGTTTAGAAAATCGTTGAAGAGCCTATTAAATACACGATCGATCACAATCAGCAAACAACAAAGTATGTCAGACTAAAGGTCAGTTATATAAACTTGTATAGGCTATGGTGCCCCAGTTTTTCAGTGTTGAGTGAATCTGATTTATTACCAGTTCCCAATATAAACATTACAATGCAAACATTATCCCAATAATAAATGTCACCTGCAACAGCAAAAAATGTAGCGAGTTTACAGTATACAACATCCCACCCAGCACAAGACGTCTTTTCGACGATGTAGAAACTATGAAGAAATGCTGTGAATTAAACTGCACAGCCCAAAAGAAACAATGCTCATCAAAAGGATAAGAGTTGGCTCACTATAGAACAAAAACAAATTATTATTATTATTATTTATTTATTTATTTTTTTTTTTACATTTTTTGCATTTATGAGGAAAAAGCTCCGTTACAGATGTGACAGATGTGAAATTGGCACTTGTGTGATTTTGGTAAATCAAATATAATAGTTTGAAAACATTAACAGAGACGTTTTTAAGTGTTTTTTTTGAGTAAAGCACTGTAAAATACTTGCTTCCACAAAAAAACAAAAAAAAAAAAACAAAAAAAAACAGAAATGGTTTCGATAATTTGGCGAAAATGTAATTATTTTTCATGACAAGGTTGACATTTGCATGGAATTGCTCAACTACAAAATAATATAAAACTTAAAATAACAGAAACTGCTGATCTACTGGGATTTTCATGCACAACTATCTCTAGATTTTACAGAGAAGTGAGTGGCAGTTCTGTTGGCGCAAATGCCTTGTTGATACCAGGATCAGAGGAGAATGGCCAGACTGGTTTGAGCTGATAGAAGATATATAATAGAAGATTGGAAATACGTTGCCTGGTCTGATGAGTCTCGATTTCTGCTGCAACATTTGGATGGTAGGGTTAGAATATGGCTGCTGGTGGTGGTGTAAAGGGATGGGGATATTAATGTGCAAACTTTGGGCCCATTAGTACCAACTGAGCATGACAATGAGTTCACTGTGCCTAAATGGCCTCCACAGTCACCAGACTCAATCCAATAGAGCACCTTTGGGATGTGGTGGAACAGGAGATTCGCATCATGGATGTGCAGCCGACAAATCTGCATGATGCTATCATGCTAAAATATCTTAAGAACATTTAGAGTACTTTTTTGTAATAATGCCACGAAGGATTAAGGCAGTTCTGAAGGCAAAAGGGTATCCAAGTAAGGTGTGCCTAATAAAGTGGCCGGTGAGTGTACTTCACGGTGGTAATTTATCGCCACCTTGTGGAAAAACGGTGCAAACCCTTGAGCTAACCTAGAAAAAGAAAAGGAAAATAGTAAATGTAACGACAGGGACACTGTAATATGTGAACCGTGGCACAAACACAAAATTCTTTGAACATGCTAATTCCCTTCGAACAACTCTGAATCAGCGAAATCCTGGAATCAGGAAAATGTCATTAAAATGGTAAAAATTTTCATTCACGATTTAAATCGTCAGACCTGATATTGTTTTCAAGGAAGAATATTTCACATAAACAGACAGATAAAGGAGAGAAGCGTGCGCGTGCGCTGTAGTAAAATAATCCACCGTAATTCGAAATGCATATCCTACTAAAGCGAGGGATTGGGTTATCAATATTAACCAGTTCTTTGTGACGTATTACGCTTACCTTTCAACAAAGCGTCTAGTAACGTACTCTTAAAATTCATAGACCAAGCCTTCCTCAAAGTGATAATCGTTCATTAGCTCTCTGACTAAAGCCCACCTTCATTGGCCGCCTTTCAACCAATCAGGGAGCGTTATAAAATCAGCGTCAAACACTGTCGGTAATATTCATGAAGCAATCCTTCGCCATAGTAGAGTTCGTGTTGCGCGTGTGCGCTCTGTGTTGTCCACCGTGTACCAGTCTGTCTGAGCGCACAGCGGATCTCCGCACCGAGACCAGAACCACCATGGCTTGAATTACACTACCTGCCAACCATCCCATTGTCTAATGGTGTTGTCATAACCAGCATGCGACCCCTCGCTCTCTTCTTTGACCGGAAATAAAGGCGATTCCCTGGACGGTCCGGATTAATTTTCTGCGCATCATTTGGACGGGCGTCTTTAGGATGGAGCACATCAGAACACCAAAGGTACCGCTGATGTTCTTTATATCCCAGTATGTTTTCAACCTTCGAAACAATGCAGAAATTCTCATTCATTTTACTAACATATGTTATATAATAACGTAATATTTGATACCTAAATGAATTTTGTGTGAATTAAAGAGCTTAAAAGGACAGACCCTAATGATAGGCCACAATGCAGACCCCCATCCTCCTTCACCCAGTGCATTGTAACAAGATCTGAATAATGATTCAGCCTCAGCACTACTGATACACCATCGGAGTCAGCAGATCGTGTAGGATATCTTGGCTTTGTGTGAAATTTTACAATTCTGTGTTTTCAAGGACAAATTAATTTAGGTTAGGAGTAGGACAATTACAGATGCTCTGGTCCTAAGGTACCCCTCATTATTAAATGCTATTTTAGGGTTACCCAAGCTGGGTGGAATGAGAAAAATATTATTTTGGGAACATAACAATATGCATGACCTTCAGAGTAATTAAATGCACTGTAAAACTGCATGTCACAAGTTAGGAATAGGCATTTATATGAATTAATGTATTGTTTTGTTTTTATTGCAGGTGGAAAACGTGCGTATGATTGATCGACGGACTCCCAGGAAGGCTACAGTGGGAACATTATACCTCTCCTCTACTCACACTATATTTGTAGAGAACTCAGAGGCCCGCAAAGAGACCTGGGTAGGAATCGAAACCCTTTCATGCAGACAATTAAGCTTCCTCTCGAAAGTGAAGCCAAGTGTTTAAACCACAGATTGAACAACTCAACCAACGTGTCATAAACTGCTGGTCTTGTATAAATTACGACAATTAAAATGCATTTGCTGTCTTGTGACTTTTGTCTACTATAAAACAGTTCAGTTACAAGTCTAAAATAAACACAGTGAATTGTTCTTTGCCGAGACCCATCAATTGTACCCGACCACATTTAAACAGTAGTAGTCTATTTATTAATTCATATGTATTTATTTGCATATTGATGCTTTTTATAGTTTATTTTACAGCTTTATGGAACATCATGATTTTAGAATATCTTATTATCTTCATGCTTTATAATCACATTTAGTAAATTAGAGCTTGGTTATATTATAGTTTACAAGGGAAAATATTCTTGGGAGATAAAAAGATATATAAAGATACTTTAGATATTAAAAAGCATTGTTAAATGAAAGTAAAGCATCTGCTTTCATGTATCAATTTTGTTAAGTGAGAATCAAAAGTCATAAAATGAGTGAAATAATAGCAGTCGTGAGACAGATGTACTGTGTAATAAACCATGTACTTGTTCTGACTGGCTCTTATTAAAATTTAGGAAAGAGTAAGTGATCATATTGATTTAACGTGTATTTTATTGTGTGAATGTGTAAAATCTAGTGGGATTAAGATTTAAAACACATTTAATATGTTGTCAATTTACTTCTTGTCTTTGACCCAGTTACATTTTAAGTTAAAAAAAGAATAATAATATAATATTGCTATATGTGAGTGTACTGTATGCATTTACTTGTATGAAAAATATTCAACATTATATTTGCTGTTTACATTTTCCAACTATCTAAAAAGAATCACTCAGAAGATTCGCTATATAATAAAGTGCTTTACAGAAATATACTGTATGTATTTAGATACTACAAATGCAACTTTTAATTTAATGCTGTGTGATAGTATAGTTAATATAGTTTTCAACAATATAATAATGAGTCATGAAGTCTAAAGTACTTCTCAATGTAGTGTATGTATTAGGGTAAGACTTGCTATACTTACAGTAGTTGTAGACTTATTTGTATTATCAATAATTTAAGTTATTAATTTGATATCTTGTGATATTTTACTTGGCTATAGTCTAAAAAGTCATTGTGCATGTCTAGCTGTATATCTAAACAAGAAGGTCCCGAAATCTAAATAAGATTCCTGATTATTGCTCCACTAGGTTCTGCACAGTTTGGTGAGTAACGTGGAGAGACTCCCAACAAACCCATCAGGAAGTCCTGTCATTATCCGCTGCAAAAACTTCATTGTTTACAGACTGCTGATCCCACAGGAGAAGGACTGTTTAGATGTGATGGCTTCCCTCACTCGTCTTTCACGGCCAGGTGAAATACAAAAAAAATACTAAACTAACTTGGTGCTTTCAAAGTCAGAGAAATAGTGTTTGCTGTAACTATGATACATATTGTCAGAAAAGTGGCTAATTCATGCAAATTCATATGATTTCATTTATATGAATATGTATGATTTTATAAAGGAGGCGTGTCCCCAGATCCCACCCCTAAAACCAATCGTCATTGGGGCATTAGCAAATTATACTAGTATTATACTTAAACATACTAATATTACGAATGTGGTCATGCAAATTCATACTAATTAGCTGCTAAATCAAAGTGACGAATTGGTATTCGATTGCATTGGCTTTTATTTTAACTTAATATCATCTTTCAGTATAAATATTATTTTTCTATAATCAGGGTTTGCATCAGTATTAAATATGATTTAGAATCAGAAAGCATGTTAGGTGGATAGCCAAGTGTGTAATACTTTGTGAGACAATAAAATATAATATAACCATAAAAAATGTTTATGAAATGGTTAAAAAATGTGATTAGGTATTACGGAATAGCATTATTGGTATATTAGATTATATATTTCATTAAGAAAAGGAAATTATCTTAAGTACCAAAGGTTTTGTAAACTGTATCAATGAAACATAATGATTCTCTATAATACTTATAGGGAATGACTGTGTTTCATTGATATAGTTTACAAAACCTTTGGCACTTAAGATAAATTCTTTCTTCTTTATAATTTAAATAAGTGTTCTTTTTTTTAAAATGTTAAATGTAATTTCCATTGTATGTATACTAAGGTTATTAATAGTTAACCAATAAATATGCTTTCACTAAATGATTTTTACAGTATTTTCCCATGCAGTTTTTAGAAAAGCTTACCTTGTAACTTACAATTGCAAATTATGTAACAAATTTATCCGCATATGATATTGGTGAAGCATGGATAATGATTCATGGATTTGCTTTTTTCTTCTGAGAAAAGCTAACGTTGTGTTTTTTTTGCTTAGACAATGCTAAGTCTTATCTGTTGCATCACTGTGCATTGCAAAAGCACAATGTCTGTGATGTGGGCAACGTCTGAGCACAGTTCCGTTCAACGTTGTGAGATTTGACTACGGGGCCTGCATATATATTAATCATTATTAACATTTCTTTTTTTGTAGAGCGCTTTGGAGAGCTGTTTAGCTTCTCTTTTAACCCAAACCTGGATAAAGAGTTAAGGGAAAAGGCATGGGGCTTCATGGACCTGAAGGCAGAATTCAATCGAATGGGAATACCCAGCAACCTCTGGCACGTCACAGCAGCCAATCATGAGTACAGAGTCAGTATGAGTTCAGACATCCATACATCCTGTTCTTCCTTAAAGTTCCTATGAAATTAAAATAAAGTTCTTTAGATCAGTGTCTCTCAACCACGTTCCTGGAGGACCACCAGCTCTGCACATTTTCCATGTCTCTTTAACCTAACACGTGATTCAGATCATCACCTCATTAGCAGAGACTTAAAGACCTGTAATGGGTGTGACAAAGGAGACATCCAAAACATGCAGTGTTGGTGGTACTCCAGGATAGTGGTTGAGAAACACTGCTTTAGATGTTAGTCTTAGAGATGTCTATAAGCTTGTGTGCTCCAAAACAGTGGCATAATTCGCATTTAGAGGATATGAACATCCAAAACTTGCAGTTTGTCACTTCCACCTAAATAGGTCAGTGATTTATTTATTAAATTTTTTTAACATCACCTTATACTTCAGTTTCTCATCAAATCTTCTGACCAATCAAATGCTCTATAGTATCTGACATGTCCCACACCATTCAATAAACTTTTCATTTGATGTGCTTGATCTCAACCACTCTCGCTGGCAGATCTGTGAAAAAAATGTAATGCTATTGGCTGTTTTTTTAAAGGGGAGGGGCTATTATATGTCCCGCCCGCCCTGCAGTGTGCGAATTATCATCAATGATCGGGGGTGGGGGGGTTAGTAATGTTAGTTTGTGTAATCAGGGCCAGAGCAAGCTGAACTGGCGCTCTAGGCAAACAATGATCACGCCGGCCTCAACTCGAAAGTGAAAACAAAAGTGATCAGTTTGAAGTGAAAGTTGGCGGTGTTGCGGACTAAAGTGAGGAGGGGGTGGTGGTGTCATATTTATGTATTTAAAATAAATGTATTTAAGTTTTCAGTGTTTTGTTGGATAGGCTGTTTAGTGTATTCTGACCTGATCAGCTATTTTGGCTTACTTTAGGTCAAACTATACAAACAAACACCTATTTTATGAGAAAACAGCCTTGTGAACACTGAACCGAGCTCAGAATCTGCCGGTTTCAGACTGTTGAATGACTTCTTTTCTTGCATAGACCGATTGGCGCAATTATGCATTCACAATGGTATGAGCCATTACAGGGGTGGTCAAATGGATATCTATTATTTGAATTAATAACAGTATTATTTGAAATACAGATCAGAGCAAAGAGAGATGATGGACAATGTAAAAGAGGAAAGTGTTGAGTTAAGTGCGAAGTGTTAAACTCGAGTGTGTTATGGCTTTAAATGATGAACATGTGCTCATGAACAAGAGGAGAGTTACGTAATGCCATGTTGAGTTTGGACAGAGAAGTGTTGAATTCTGCAGGCTTATTAACACCAGCTGCAGATTCAGACTCGCTCAAATGTAGACACACACGTGCTGGATTCACTAGCAAGGACATCAATCTAACACATCTAACAGGTTTTTAAATAGAGGTATGTCTGTTTGCTAAACAGCAACCGTAAATCTTGCACAACTTGTTTATTCATTCATTTATTATTTTCTTTTCACCTTGTCCCTTTTTTAATCAAGGGTCGCCACTGTGGAATGAACTGCCAACTATCCAGCATTTGTTTTAAGCAGCAAATGCCCTTCCAGCCACAACCAAGTGGGAAACACCCTTACACTCTTGCATTCACACCCACACATACACTACAGACAATTTAGCTTTTTCAAATCACCTATAGTGCATGTCTTTGGACTGTGGACCAAAGCACCGGGAGGAAACCCACACCAACACAGCGACAACCTGCAAACTCCACACAGAAATTCCAACTGACCCAGTTGGGATTTGAACCAGCGACCCTCCTGCTGTAAGGGTGACAGCACTACCCACTGCTCCACCGTGTCACCCTTCAAACTTGTTTATATAAACATTAAAAATCTCTTTATGATGACGTAAAAAGGACAAATTTACAAGTTGGTTTAAGACATATCTTTAGTTTGTGCCTAAAAGTCTATTTTCCCTATTTAATCTATTTTCCTTCTATACAACATACTGTATAGAAGAAAAAAATAAAAATAAAATAGGTAAAATAGACGTGTATATATATATATATATATATATATAATATATATATATATATTTATATATATAATATATATAATATATATATATATTATATATGAAGTAAAACAAATGAAGAAGTCAGTTATTGGAAAAAACTACAATAATTATAATATTACAAATAATATATTAACACTAAAGTTAATTGTTTTATTATGTTTTTGTTTTGCTTTCCAAGGGTGCATTTATTTGATCATGTGTGTGTGTATGTGCGTGTGTGTGTGTTGTGCGTGTGCGTGTGTGTAAACTGTCTTTTAGCGTTCAGCTTTTTCTAAATAAAAAAAAAGTCATATTAATATTATTTAATTGACATGTAAATATTTGGTAATAAAAATGTGTGTTACTTTTTGATTATTATTTTTTTTAAGAAGGAAAAAATAATTCTTAATGATAATGCAGTGTCAAAAAACTAAAATAAATAATTACAAATTAAACAAATAATAAATACAAAAAACAATTAAACTAATAAACATATTAATACTAGTTATTAACTTAATTTAAATAACCTTGTAATTAATCAAATATAATTTAAAAAGCCTTGTAAATAATAAAATGTGTGTGTATATATATATATATATATATATATATATATATACTGTATATATATATATATATATATATATATATATATATATATATATATATATATATATATATATATATATATATATATATATATATATATATAATATATATATGTGTGTATATTACACATACATACAATATATAGAAACACACACACACACACACACACACCCAGCTGCCGGAAATAAACAGTAAAATTACGGATTTTTTAACTGTGTAAATATATATATATATATATATATATATATATATATATATATATATATATACAAACACACACAAAGATATTTGATTACAAGGCTATTTAAATTAAGTTAATAATTAGTATTAACTCATTAATAATTAGCTAAATTAATAATTAATATAAACAGTATAATACAATGCTGCCATTTCAAATTTTGGTGCAAATGTGCATCAGAAAGATTCAGATTTTCTTCACTCCATCACTGTTACCTCAGCTTTAACAGTGATGCAGGACAAATCACACTTCCAACATCAGTATAAGCTTACAGGAAACATGACACTCAACAAAACTAATCTAAAGTCTTTTCCACTATAGCGTTCGCTCACTCTACTTCCTTAAACAACACATTGAGATATACTTAGTGCATGCGGCGCATTAAACAAGCAAAACTCACCAGCCGGCTGCAGCACTCGGCCTCCCGCTGGACCCAAACTACCTGTGGGTCGGTTTGAGGTCTTCGGTCTGCCTTCTGGAGACCCAGAGCTGGATGTGCTGCAAGTCCCAAGAGATGGTCCCAGCTTGGAGGACACAGTCTGGAGAAAGAGACGCTGGTTAGTGACAGCATCCCAAGAGAAAGACCCTAATTCTGGCTGCCGCAGGGTGACCATAGTGTTCGCCATTCCTCAAAACAGACAGAAAATGTGCAGCGGTAATAAAGAGAGAGAGAAAGAGGAGAAGTAGAGGGAGGAGCAGAGGAAAGGAGGGAGGAGAAACAAGACTCGCCTGCTCTAAAAAGCAGAAGAAGAAGAAGAAAAAAAGGGAAAACGTTTCTATTGTGTGTTTAATTCCCTCAGGGCTACTGATGCCAGGACCAGCCCAGATCTTTTCCTTTTCTCCACCTCATTTTTTTTTTCACTCGACACACACACACATGGAGTGAGTTTGTGAAAAATTTTTGTTGACTGAATCAGTGTGTTCATATGAGTGAGTCAGACTCCTCTCAGGAATGTTTCCCTGATCGTACTGCTCCTTTTTCCCTCCAAGACAGTTGTTTCTTTGGCAAAAACACCTCATTCATGATCTTTAGCTAAGCTGAAAAGCCAATAAAGTAGGGAGAGAACTGGCATTTAAAGATCTCGAAACAATTCAAATTCAAAACAGGCAACAATACCAAGAGAAAATGTTAATTAAGCTAAATTAAAACAACATAAATTAAGTAAAAGTGGTAATAAAAATACAAATAATAAATTAATATTATTTTTGTTTTATTACAATTATTAAACAAAAATAACAACAGCTTCAATGACACTTTCATATAAACAAAATATATATTAAAAAGTTTTTACAAAAAAAAAACAAATTAATTGACCAATAAAAAAGAAAAAATATATATTAATTAAATAATAAATAAATAATTAAAGAAATGTTTTAATATTAGGACTTCAATAAACATAAAACTCTAACCTATAATTAACATAATATTTCTTTAGTAAAATGTCTAGTAAAACAGCAATTAAAATAATAATTGATTTCACTAGCTGCACTCTGAAAAGGCCAGGAAAGGGAACCTGTGTTTAAAGTTCTTGAGGTTTGCTAACAGTTATAGTAAAGCAGAAACATGCGAAAGCATTTATGTACAATTACGTAATCGCTCTGACATTCTGTAAGTCTCTGGACGGTGAACAGATACAGAAAACAAGGTGCTGATGGACAAATGGATATTTGTGTTCGTCTCTAATCGCAGTATTTACATTCTAAAAATGTTCTGAGGTCTCTTAACATTTGGTTAGACTGAAGCTAATAACACATTTAAGCCTGAATAACAGCATAGCAGACTCATGTGATGACACGTATAGAGCTGGACTAGTTGAAGCAGTTTTTCACATAGGGAGAAGTTTGAATCAGACAGCTGATTAGAGTTTAAATTATAATCATAATCATAAAATTTAATATGTTTTCAATAACATGCTTTTTTAAAGATTTAAATGTAAATTAAATAACTAATAAAAATAATTGTAAAATAATAAATTTGTAAACATTAATTATTTAATCTAATTTAAAAACATATGCAAACTATAAATGTAAAAAAATAAATAAAATAACTTGTTAATTAAAAAAAAGTTAAAAAAATTTTTATATTAGTATCATCACAGTTTTCTGAACTCTTTTTTCTTTGTTTTAACTATATGTAAATAAATTCTATATGTAATATGCAAAATAATAATTTATTTATCCAAAGGAAAATTTCTTTCTTATATCCAAGGGATAAAAAATCAACCAACAACCCTATGAAAACTTGAAGAGATGATATCAACCCTCCAATGACTTTGAGGGCAACACAAAATTCAAAGCAATACACAAAGACACTTCATTGGAGATATATTTAAGGCTTCACCTTTTTTCTTTTAATATATACTGTGCAGTTGCAGATATTAACTATATGCTTATAGACTGTCCACCATATACACAAGACCTTAACTTTTCTGATTTTAATAGGATGTAATAGCGTGCACATTTTGTACAGCTGACTTAGAATGATTATTATTGTGAAAAACAATCAGCTTGAATAGAATTGAACTAAAAATACACAAAATGAGTTATAATAATTTATTATTAAACGACAGGTGAGAAAGGGGTAATAAGAGAACTGAATAACTAACCTTACTGGGGCTCTTAGAAGTTCTTATCAAGCTGAGGCACTCCTTCATCTTTAAAATCAGTTGAAGAAGCAGATTCTGACTTCATTGTTGTTTCTCCTCCTTGTGTCGGCAAAGATAAAGTGTTTGCATCATTCTCCGACCAACCACTCGAGGCAACTTCAGCACTCGAGCAAGTCCTTGTTTCACTCACTCTTGTGTGGTTTGATGATGATCTGCTTCTTTTTTTCCAACAGCTTTATCTTCCACTTTTCCTGCTCTCATGAACTTTCACACTTCCTGACTGGTACAGTGTTTGTTTTCGGGGGATTGGCTGATCTTGGGGAAGAAGCAGCCCTGGAGATGATCTTGGCCTTCACGTTCCTCAAGTGGGCCTGGGGAACCTCTTCGCCTCAGGTTTGTGGCTTTGGTCTGGGTGGGCTTGACTAGGACATGTCCTGGCAAAATCATTCGTCTTTTTTGCTGTAGACTTTGGCTGATTGTCCTCTTTAGAGAAGGAAGAAGCTACTTTTTTGGTACCTGTTAAGAAGTGGAGGTTTTATAGCCTGTGGATTTCAGGAGACGCCATTGTTTCTTTAATGAAATTAGATCAACAGAAGCTTCTCCTTTTTGTGGACAGCTTCCTTGTTGGATTCATTCACTGCAGCCATTTTAGACAGGCTTTCTGGGTTGGTCTTTGGACTTCGGCTGATTGTCCTCTTTTAAGACAGAAGAGCTGCATTTTGGTTCCCTTTATGTTATTATCCTCTGGATTTTCAGGAGACTCCATTGACTCATTGATAATATTGGTTTCTTGGATGGACTCAACAGAGGATTCTCTTTTTTCATGGACAGCCTCCATGTTGGGTTCAATAAAAGTAGCCATTTCTGATTGTTGACCATTCACTTTTGGCTGGTTGTCATCTTTTGAGCAGGGAGAAGCTATCTTTTTGTACCTATTATAGCAGAGGAGGTTTTATTGGCTTGTGAATTTTAGGAGACACTATTGTCTCTTTGAATGGAATTGGATCATTGGATGTTTCTCCCTTTTTGTGGACAACTTCCCTGTTGGATTCATTCCCAGCAGCCATTTTAAACTTGTCTGTTGGTTGGTCTTTGGGTTTTGGCAGGCAGTCCTCTTTAAGAGAGAAGAAAGCTGCATTTTTTAGTACCCTTATTTTCAGTAGACACCATTGTCTCATTGATAACATTAGTTTCTTGGATGGATTCAATAGAGGAATCTCCTTTTTCATGGACAACCTCCATGTTGGCTTCCACTGTCTCATTCAGAACATCGATATCTTGGATTGCTAAAGGCAACTCAATTATGTCATCTGCTATGAGACCGAAGACTTCATTAGTTTCTGAACTTTCAGAATAGACACAGTCTCCTTCATAACACCCATATCTTGAATTGCTAAAAGCGACTCAACAGAGTCTTCCCCTTTTTCGTGGACAACTTCCCCATTGGGTTTCAAACACCACATCCATATTAGAGACGTCTTCTTGATGTTCATCAGAGTTTTGCTGGATGTCATCTTTTAAGATGGATCTGGTACCTTTTATAAAACTGGAGACGTTAATAACATCAGAACTTTCAGGTAACGCAATTGTCTCATTCACAACGTAAATTTCTTGAATGGCTACAGAGACTTCCCCTTTTTCGTAGACAACTTCCCTGTTGGTTTCATTCAACAAACACCCTTCAGACACATCTGATTGTAGGCCTTCAGAAGTGACTTGTAAATCAGTGTTTGGTATTTCCACTTGATATACGGTAGAGACCTCCAGAGCAGAGACTCCAGCTTGGTTCTTCATCATTACTTCTACTGAAACTAAAGAAGAAAAGAGTCTTCTTCTTCCTCATCTTTTGTGTCATCATCACCGGTTTCTGAAGAGCACAAGGATGTATCATCGCCATCAGTTTTGACTGACCTTCTGCGATACCACCGAAGTGACATTAATGGTTGTCGTTGTCACTCCAGCAGTCCTCATTAGCATCCAGATAGACCGACACAGAGTTGTCGTTGTCCTCTGCGTAGTCTGGTCTGCAGTCTGGGCTCTGTATGCCTGAATCATCGCTGTTGGCCATTACTTTTCCCATCTCCGCCTCAGCATGTCCACATCCAGAGGACTATCGGTTTCTGGCACTGCTCAGACTACTCAAGCTGCGCACGGAGTCCGGTGACGTCTCGCCTCGGTCATACAGAAGAGAAATCGATGACGAGGACAGGGTGGAAGACTCAGAGGTGAATGCAATGTTATTGTGCTCATTACTGTGTAACGGGAGACATAATTCATGCTGGGGTCTGTTTGGAAGAGCAGGAGGTGGAAGCTCAGATGTGTTTATTGGTGGTTCCATGAGGTTCAAGGATTGAGATTTAATCATACAGCCCAAACCTCCATAGCTAGATCCAATTTACTGATGGACTGGAAATACTCCACTTTGTAGAAGAAGAGATTAAGGTGTTTCTCATCATAGAATGGCTATTTCTTTGATCATTCAGACGACGGCACCCATGGCTTTGCTGACACTCTTTAATGGCTCTGTGGAATAAGAAAAGACAGCACATGTCAATTGTGTTTAATGCGTTTAACGTTTAATCTAATACTATTGAAGGCTACAGGGTCTGCGTAAATTCATTAATTTTCCTTCAGATTAGTCCCTTTATTCATCAGGGGTCGCCACAGCGGAATGAACGCTAACTTATCCAGCATATGTTTTAGACAGAGGATGCCCTTCCAGCTGCAACCCAGTACTGGGAAACATCCATACACACTCATTCACACACTCATTCACACACACACACACACACACACACACGCACACACACACACACACACACACACACACACACACACACACTACGGCCAATTTAGTTTATTCAGTTCACCTATAACGCATATCTTTGGACTGTGGGGGAAACAGGAGCACTCGGATGAAACATGCAAACTCCACAAAGAAATGCCAACTGATCCAGCCGGGACTCAAACCAGGGACCTTCTTGCTTAAATGTAAAAATGAATGTCATAATTTTGCTAATAAAAAGATCAAATAAGCATATGTTTTATCAGAAATTAATTAATAAACAAGACGATGCAGTGGCGCAATAGGTAGTGCTGTCGCCTCACAGCAAGAGGGTTGCTGGTTTGAGCCTCGGGTGGGTCAGTTTGCGGTTTCTGTGTGGAGTTTACATGTTCTCCTGAGTTTGCGTGGGTTTCCTCTGGGTGCTCCGGTTTCCCCCACAGTCCAAAGACATGTGGTACAGGTGAATTGGGTAGGCTAAATTGTCCATAGTGGTATGTGTGTGTGAACAAGTGTGTATGTGTTTCCAGTGTGGGTTGCAGCTGGAAGGGCATCCGCTGCATAAAACAATAGCAGGGTAAGCTGGCGGTTCATTCCGCTGTGGCGACCCCAGATTAATAAAGGGACTAAACCGAAAAGAAAATTAATGAATGAATAAATAATAAACAAATACTAGCACAAAAGACTGACTAAAAACAACTAAATAATAATTATAATTATAAAATGCAAAAAGTAAATGTTAAATCTAATCTAAAAATGTAAACTAACCAAAACATTGATAAAATATTAAATAACCAAATAAATGAATAAAACAGAATAATTCAATAATTATAATAATTCTAAATAATGACCATTAAAAAATATTAAACTACATAAAAACTATATAATTTAAAACACAATAACAAAAAATAAATAAAACAAGAAAAAGTATGCTAAACATGTAGTCAAAACAACAAGTAAATGTGCAAATAAACAAGTAACAATTGCACTACAATACAAAAATATACAGTTGAAATCAGAATTATTAGGCCCCTGTTTATTTTTTCCCTCAATTTCTGTTTAACGGAGACAAGATCTTTTCAGCACATTTATAAACGTTATAGTTTTAATAACTCATTCTAATAACTGATTATTTTATCTTTGCCATGATGACAGTACATAATATTGACTAGATATCTTTCAAGACAGCTTTAAGTTTAATTTAAAGGCTTAACTAGGTTATAATTAGGTTAACTAGGCAGGTTTGGGTAATTAGGCAAGTATTGTATAACGATGGTTTATTCTGTAGACTATCGGAAAAAAAATATTGCTTAAAGGGGCTAATAATTTTGACCTTAAAATGTTTTTTTTAAAAAATTAAAAACTGCTTTTATTCTAGCCAAAATAAACAAATAAGACTTTCTTCAGAAGAAAAAATATTATCAGACATACTGTGAAATTTCCTTGCGCTGTTAAACATGATTTGGGAAATATTTAAACAAGAAAAAAAATTCAAAGGGGGGCTAATAATTCTGACTTCAACTGTATATGCAATAAGGTAATATCATAAAAAAACAAATATTTTTTTCCAAATAAAGTTTCAGGCCCCGCTTTTTGTTTAGTTTTTTTTTTTTTTTTTTTTTAAGATTTTAAATAGTTCTTTAGGACCAGAATCTCCATAAATGCCCTTTTGTAGGAAGATGTAAAAACAGAGCACTACTGCTCCCTACTGGCAAGCTCTCATAAAAGTCATTTTCTATGCAGGGAGAGTCAAGAGGTAAGCTTTTATATGCAAGTAACTGTGTTTTCATAATAATAATAATGTGAAGTAGTTTGTTTAATATGCACTGTATTCTATTTTTCCATGTTTCTGTCAATGACTTTATTTTGGTGCTGTGTCCTCTGAGAAGGAGGATAATGTGTGCATGTGAAAAAGAGCAGGTAAAGTGTGACAGGCTTGGAGACTCATGTCGATCTCCTCCCCAGTTCTAGGAGTTTTAATAAAATAAAATATTTAGTCGTCTGTATTTTTAAGTCCATTGTCTTTATTTACATTAACCCACTGGTAGCCAAAACTCCATGCCTCACAATAACACGAAGTACTGTAATTCATTAATGTCTTCCTGTCTCTTTCTTGTTTTATTCATGAATGTGGTTGGTAAAGGAAAACACTTGTTTATAGCAGCCTGCATGGAAATGTCACCTTGTATTTTTATTATTTATTTATTTTTTAAGTTAGACACACATAATCATCCCTCACCTCCGTTATGTGTTAAATCTGCATTACGTCAGTCATGCTTTGCAATTAAATGCAGGTGATAATGTAGGTCAGACAAAAGCTAATTAAAGAAGAAGGCTTTTATTTTGATATTCAGGGCATTTTCTCTTTCACACACACACACACACACACACATACAAGGCTATGGTGAATGTTACTGCCACAATAGTGTCCTTGTGTTTCCAGACAAATGCTGAATGGTCCAAACCAAGAGTCTAATTGTTCTGCTCACAAAAACCATTTAATGAATACACCAGAAGTCATCTTTTAACACAAAGAACAGGCTGATTTCAAGCTGGGAGGAGGAGTGGGAGGTAAATGCGTCTATGCTAGTTGGTTGCATTGCCTCATGACACGGCAAAAATACAAGCATTATTTAGCACCATTTAATTAAACTGCTGATATCAACAATGCTGATTTCAATGTAATAAACTGTTATCTGTATTTAATATGAGACATGCAGACGTGCAAAAATACCATTATCTGATTAAAGTCACAGTAAATCACATTCTGTGTATAACCACAGCTGAATGAAACAATTCCAGAATATGTTTTACGGCAGTGCATGCCCAGTACTGGGAAACACCCATACACTCTCATTCCGACACAAACTTATACACTAAGGCCAATTTCATTCATTCATTTTCTTTTCGGCTTAGTCCCTTAATTAATCTGGGGTTGCCACATCGGAATGAACCACCAACTTAATCAGTATATGTTTTACACAGCAGATGCCCTTCCAGCTTCAACCCAGTACTGAGAATCAACCCACACATACACTACGGCCAATTAAGCTTATTCAATTAACCTATACTGCATGTATTTGGACAGTGAGGAAAACCAACGCGAACACGGGGAGAACATGCAAACTCCACAGGCAGGATTCGAACCAGTGACCTATTACCTTTTTTTTCACAATTTCTGTTTAACCGAAGCATGTTTTAACGAAGCAAGACTACCATGCAGAGTGGCTATGTGCTGAAAAAACGAAAAGTTGGGGGGTGAGGAGGTTAGGGCACTGCGGACCAGAGAAAGGAGGAGGGCGGGCCGTAAATGGCCCGTGGGCCAGCAGTTGAGACTCCTGCTTTAAACTGTCATAATATTTTACAACGATTCTTCATTCTGATCAATTAATGCAGGCTTTTTGAACATCAGAGATTTTCTATGCTTTCCAAAAAGGGTGATACGGCTGTGCAGCCCAAGACTGGCTTCTCACCTGAAGCTAAGCAGGACTGAGCCTGGTCAGTACCTTAGATGGGAGACCACATGGAAAACTAGTTGCCGTTGGAAGTAATGTTAATGAGGCAAAATATGCGACCTTTTGTTGATTTGCGTTAGATTCAGCGATTGCGGAATCGTAAAAAACAAGGAGGTCTGTGTAATGCTAGCAAACCTTTATAAACACACATGTGCATACTTCTATGTATGGTTTATGAGGACGCTCCATGTCATAATGTATTTCATACTGTAAATCATACCGCTTATTGTATGGCCTTATACCCTACCTCTACCCCTAACCCAATTCTCACAAGAAACCTGTGGTATATTATTGAGTGTCAAAGTCTCTGTTAAGTATGCTTTTTAAGCATTTGGAATTATGAGGACACAAGGCACGTCCCCATAAACCACCTTAAAGAGGAAAGTTCACCCGAAAATTTGTGTTGCTTTCTTCTGTTAAATACTAAAGAATGTTGAAGAAAGCTGAAAATTTGTAATTATTGACGTCCACAGTAGGAAAAATAGATGTGAGTCCAGTTATCCAACATTTTTCAAAATATCTTCTTTTGTGTTTAGCAGAATAAAGAACTCATAAAGGTTTGAAACAAGTAAAGGGTGAGTAAATTATGACAGATTTAAAATTTTAGGTGAATTATCCCTTTAATGGAGTACAACTAGGTCCATGTCACTATACAATGTTGTGTCCTCGCAAACCACACAAACCTGTACATACAAAACACACAGATAGACTAATTGATTGATTGATTGATTCTTCTTCACACACATACATTATGGCCAATTTAGTTAATTCAATTCACCTGTACCGTATGTCTTTGGACTGTGGGGGAAACCAGAGCACCCGGAAGAAACCCACACAAGCACGCACTCCACACTGAAATGCCAACTGGCCCAGCTGGGACTCAAACCAGCGACCTTGTTTTTGTGAGGCGACAGTGCTAACCACTGAGCCACCATGTCCCCCATCACTGTACATTCAGTGCTGTATTATGTAACAATGTGTTGCCTTCTATACAGTGCTCAGTTCAGCTAACAGTGAGATACGGATGATGAATTACATGACCCTGCCTGCACAGATCTCTAAGCGTGTGTAACATGGGTTGTAGAAGGCCACTTTAATCTTCTGAGACTGATAATTACACTTGATCTACCATCTCTGTGTTCCCCAGATTATCAGAGCAATGAGAGCCTGACTGGAAAATGAGAGAAAGAAAGTCTTAATGCAGTGATGATTCTTGCTGTGTTATGTCAGTTCTTATATCCGGCCAGGATGATTGAGATTTAAGAAAATCTTAGATTGGACTGGGTTAACAAAGGTGAGGAAATGTCACGTTTTTCTGACATGGTCTTGCATAGTCTTCCACACATTTTCAGGCACATGCACACAAAGTGCTGGATAAAAAAAAAGAAAAAGGAACGAGCCCTGTTATGCTGCACTGCATGCCTGTCACTGAAATAACTCTAAGCGGACATCACACTGGGACAGAAGAATCACAAATCTCAAGCTAGAGATACATAAATCTCAAAGAACTGCTTTTAATGATTAATTATTACATTATGAATATTAATCAATGAGGCTACATTTATTTGATCAAAATACATTGGAAAGTATTATTACAACGTATACTTTAATGTTATATACTCCAGTAATGGCAAAACCTCTGAGAATTTCTGTGAAACCATTAAACAATGTACCATGCCTGAATAAAACTATACGTTTCGTTAAAAATATACTGATCCCAGGTTTGTCTGATAGTTTGTGTCCAAATACAAGCAGTTTTTAGATTTTATTATTTTATTTATTTATTCATTTTTATACTTTTTTGTTAAATAAGTTTTATTTGGTCATTGAATAGACTTCCAAAAATCACAAATTACAGGATTAATTTCCTGGTATGCATAAACTTACCAAAAAAAAAACTATATCAAAACAAAACAAGACAAAAACAAACACCCCCAGCCTAAAGTATACAATACAGTGAGAATCAAAACAACTTTTCAGTTATAATACATTGCTTTGGGGAAAGGAATTTACCATGAAGCGACAGAAGTTGCCCAATGTTGCCTTTTAAAAGATATTTGGTTTGTTTCCAGTACAGAATAGATATCAATTCTTCAAGCCATAGTTTAGCAGTTGGAGAATTAATATTTTCCAGTACAATAATATTAGCTTTTTGGCTGTTATCAAACAATATGTAGGAAATTTCTGTTGTGCACTGCACAATGAATTTGTATAATCAGAATGTCCTAATATAATAAGCACTGGGTCAGGATCTAAGTTTAGATCAAGAACACCTGAAAGCACTGTAAAAACCTTATTCCAGAAACCCGGTTTTATGACAGAATACAAAACTATGAGCTAAATCTGCTTCTTCTGATTTGCACTTATCACAAATAGGAGATATACTGGGGAAAACCCTATGTAATTTCTTTTTGGAGAATTTTTATACTTTTTAGTTGTCTATTTTTAGTTTAATCTAAATAAGGAATTCATATTTCACATATTCACAATTATAGATATTATTTAATGAATTTTTTTACATTATTAATATTTGAAATTTTACAGAAAACAGCTTGGACAATTTATAACCTTTTTTGTACTGTAGATAAAAGTAAATCTTTGTCATCGGACGATAATGGCAGTGAAAATATTAAATTCTCATTTACATATGCAAAATTAATAAATGCACATACTCAAAGGTGCTGTATGTAAGTTTTTTGACTCTTCTAAAGCTATAAAATACCATAATATGTTTGCAGATATTTAAGAAACATGCCAAGTGAACATTCTTGTTTATCTGAAAAAACAATGCGGAAGTCAGATATTCTGCTTTGAAAATGTTTTTTCCGTGCCAGAACGGCTGTCATTATTTTGGTCATTTTAACTTGCCCAATGCCACTTTAGCCAATTATATTTCAACACCCTGGGTTGCCTTAGTGGAAAACTACGTTTTTCATTCATTCATTCATTCATTCATTCATTCATTCATTCATTCAGAAAGGCTCCGAAAGCATACATCTGGACAGTAGCAGACTCTGAAATGAGACGCAGATTCAGTTCCACATGAGGTTATTAATTAGCAAATAATATAAATATTACAAACGTAAACATTAGGTGAGCAGGCTACATTGTAACCCCGTGTCCCAACAACATGCTTCATGACAAGATACAGATGAAACATGACAGAAATGTAAATACTGCCTTTCAGAAGCACAAAATATGTACTCACTCACAAAATGGTAAGGTTTATAATCTATTTAATACATAATAACCCTCTTTAACATTATTAAATGTACACGCTGAATCACTGATATGTGTTTAGTTCTAAAGTTCAATTTCGAATAGTTTATTTTATTCTCAACATCTGAGATGAACTATTTGCTGCTGCTTTCCGTATATGGCAAAATATGTCATGTAAAATGGCATTTAAACTCACATTATTAGCATTTAACACTGAATAAACCATATGAGGATTAGCTAAAGTGATCATTGTCATAGAAGTTCATTGAAATAGAAGCTGCTTATAATCTATCAATTCAAGGTGTTGGTTAGGACAAAAACTCATTTTAATATGGAAAATATTCCTTCTATTGGGTGCCCTTTATTTTATATAGAACATGGTTTAAATCACTCGCTCCTGCCCTCAATCTGGCAACCTGCGCTCGCGTTTGTTTTAATCCAGGAGTGCAATACCTCGTTCAGCCACTGGGTGTCAAGCTTACATACTGCACCCTTTAACATTTAGAAAACCATACATGCATGGGCAAGTAAGCCTAATTATTAAACTTGTTAACAGAAGAAAATAAATTTTTAAGTGACAAAATCCACCCAATACAAAAATTCTTAAGTGGTCCATGGCTTTGAATCATATAATGCTAGCTTTATGACATCACACCAGGGAATGCTTGACATCAACCCACTTTTTTGTAATACTAGTCTGTCCATCGGCCCTCTGGGCGAAAAGAACAATGAAGCGAAGGGTAGCTAATGCATCCTTCCCTGACAGAACGATCCATAGAATGAATTTGATGTGCCAGGACTGAACTGAGTGGATTTCTAGAACACTCCTAAGGCTCCAAGGCTCCGGTAACAATATAAGAAGAAACCATGAACTTACATAATCAATATTAAGCAGTTTCAATATCAAAAACTTAACCCGGGACTTAAGTTACATCATGACCTTCCACACAGTCACAGTATTTCTTTGTCAATGTGATACACAATACATTTGCTACTCCCAGAGCTAAAATGACAACATTAACCTCTGTAACATTACAGAATACCTGATCAAATATCCACACAACAGCATCTTCAGGATGACATTTAGTACCTGCATAATTCCCCAGGACAATATTCATATTTTTGGAACCTGCAGTCATTCTGTAACACGGTTTTTAGTAATTAGGTGCATACTCCCATTAAGAAGGAATCACGATGATGACCTAGAATGAAAATATTTCAGCATGTGAGAGTGAAAGTCTGCTACGCTCTCTGAAAACACCTACGCATTAACTGACAAAGCTCTTAGCATTTATTAGCATCTTAGCAACTATTCCTGGCCACTTTTAGCATTGTTAGAAATCAAACTGCTTAAAATAGTAACATTTTATTCATTTGTAACCTCTAACCTTCCAGTCCTATGACTTCAAGCCTGTGCGGACAGCATTCAGCTTTCAATACGATGTCTTGAATAAATAGCATACATTAATAAGGTGGCCAGTTACACTTCCATATAAATGTCATTCATTCTGAGATGCTGTGTGTGATTACGCAACGTGTCTCAGTGTTCATGCTGCATGGTTCTTCTCTCTCTCTTTCTCATTCTAATGGCACTATTCTCCAGTTTCCCAATATGAACAACTGCTCTTGCATAACAAAAAAAAACCCTAATAAAATGCTGAATATTTAGTTCAGAAATGAATATTTAGAAATGAAAACTATGGCAATGCTTCCATTTTATTAACCTTTCACCTCCCATTTAGAGTCTAAAAATAGGTTCATGAAAATGTGGTCTTTCTCTTTCTAACAAAGTGCAGACACCTGTCTAAGTGGCCTGATCAGGTAATCATAGACGCAGCCTGAAAACTGAAGCTGCTCTATTAAAAACGGTTCCATTGAAAGCTGCACAATCCTGGGAACACAGGGGGTTTGTGCATGAGATGTGATGACTTTGAGCAAACATTCTGATTACAGACATTGCACAAGAGCAAAAATTTTTAATCAGGTTTAGATCAGGACTCTGGGCTGTCATTTCATTATTTCATTGTTTCTCCCCTTTAATTAGCTGCTTTACATGTTTGGCTGTGTGATTGTTCTAATAAACCTGAATGAAAACATTTGGCTGATTGCATGATGGAACCGCGTTGCCAAAAGAGCATCAGATAAACATTTGCTTACACTCTGTCATACAGATGTATATGAGAAACTCCTGCTGCAGAAATGAACATAATGTTTCCCAGTAATATACTTGCTTGCATCAATATATTGAATTTTGGACCAGTCTTCAGTCCACAACAACATGCTCCTCAGCAAAGTTTAGTCTAGCCTTCTGATGAAAGGTTTGGTCACTGCAGGGGGTTTAGTCCAAATTATCTCAAATGTTGATAAATTGTAAGTCGAGATACAGATTCTTGCCCTGTTCATGCTGATATTTAACCAAGTGACTGATTAACTCCTATAACAAGAAGGTATTTAAAAGTGTCTAATTTTGATTAATGTTTTTTTTCAAATATGTGACCCTGGACCACAAAACCAGTCATAAGTTTACATTTTTGAAAGCTGATATTTATGCATTATCTGAATGTTGAATAAATAAGATTTCCATTGATCTGTGGTTTGTTGGGATATGACAATATTCGGCCGAGATTCAACTATTTTAATATCTGGAATCTGAGGGTTCAGAAAAATCTAAATACTGAAAAAATCACCTTAAACTAATGCCCAAGTTGTCCAAATTAAGTCTTAGCAATCCATATTACTAATGGAAAATTAGGTTTGATAAATTTATGGTAGAAAAATGTACAAAATGTCTTTATGGATGATTTAAAAAAAATCTTTACTTAATATTCCTCATTACTACATATTTTTGATAAAATAAAAATGTTTTAAATGATAATTTTGACCTACAGTGTACTTTAGGTTATTGGCAATAATGGACCCATGAAACATAAGATGGTTTTGTGGCTCAGGTCACAAATATCTCATTTAAGTTTTTTAATACTTATATATACACAATTGCAATCAGAATTAATAAACCCTCTCAATTATTAGCCCCCCTGTTTTCCCCCAGTTTCTGTTATTAGAGAGATTTTTTCAACACATTTATAAACATAATAGTTTTAATAACTCATTTCTAATAACTGATTTATTTTATGATGACAATAAATAACATTTTACATCTTAAATTGACATTTAAAGGCTTAACTGGGTTAATTAGGTTAACTAGGCAGGTTTGGGTAATTAGGCAAGTTATTGTATAATCTGTAGACTATCGAAAAAAATTGCTTAAAGGGGCTAATATTATTGACCTTAAAATGGTTTAAAAAAATAAAAACTGCTTTATTCTAGCTAAAATAAAACAAATAAGACTTTCTTCAGAAGAACAAATATTATCAGACATACTGTGAAAATTTCCTTGCTCTGTTAAACATCATTATGGAAATATATAAAAATGAAAAAAAAAAGATTCAAAGGGGGTTTAATAATTCTTATTTTAACTGTATATCCTTTGGAATCTGTTAGAACTTCAAAAAGGACAAAGTAGTAACCTCAAATGTGTGAAACTTTTACATTTTAATCTCAACTGCAGTATGGGTGTTGGTCTTTTGTGATTTTTGTCTAATCTGATCTTCTTCTCAATACTATAATTATACAACACAGTTGAGCATTAGCAGGCTGTTTGCTTGGCTGATTCTTCAGCAGTTGAAAAGGTGTTTATTCCCCGTAGCTCACGGTGCCAAAACTGATCTCATAGGCTTATTCGAATGTCTGAGCGTCAAGTCCTGATTTGCACAATCTACATAGGCCCTAAATTGACTAGAAGAAACGTTAGCATAAAAATCTACATAAAAAAGGATGTTTGTTGTGTTCAAACTCCTTATTTAAAATGACCTGAAACAACACAATTCTTGAGGTTTGTTTTGGGACAGCTTGATTGGTTTAAGTTCAATCCACCTAAATTTGAAAACTAATACTTTAACTCAATTCCTTAATGTTGACCCAACAAAAATTGATTGTGTGGAACCCAGCACTATTTACAGTGTACAAATACTGATTTCTAAATTCTTAGCCAATCATTAATGAACTAAAAGCCTAAGGACCCTGCTCGGTTTATATTGATTTAGTCCGTTTTTCTGGCATTATTACCGTTATCCCTAAAAATTTATCTTATCTTATGTATTTATTTTGTCAGACTGTTTTCAGGAGATCAATAACTTACTGTTACAATTTTACAGTGCATCTGTAATTCTGATGGTTGATTCAACAAAATATAATACTGAAATCTATGCAAAAACCTGCATATAATCAGAAACAGGAATATACTTGTTTATTTGTGTATAAATGTGTGTACATAAATCAGAGTGTGAGCTGTAATTATGCTGCTCCAAAAAAATATGCAACCACATATAATGCTTGTGGCTATGATGATGATGACATCTTAATAAGTAAGATGAAGCTCTTTCAATGCGTGAGAACAGCCATGGCAAAAAAAGCTTTCAAATTTAAGTGGTATCACAAATTTGATTTAAACACATACTTTTTAAGGTTATGTCAACTTAATTATACTGATAAAATTAATAATTCCAACCATAACCAATGAATTTTGCTGTGCATTTTGCTGTGCTTTCTGCCTTTGAGGCTACAAATGAACTTTTCTGCATATGTTTCACAGTTATATTCTAATCTCATTCTTTACACGCTAATCCACTTAAGCCATAAGAGTGGTAAATGATAACTGCATGCAGAATTTGTTCAGTGTGTACATAACATATATAATTGCTATATTTTGACAACAATACAAGTCTGATTGTGTTCATCTGAGGTTACCGAGTTCATTCACGCACTGCACAGAAATCAGTCAAATTTGGTGAAGGAAAATCATGGTTTGGGGTTACATTCAGTATGGGGACGTACGAGAGATCTGCAGAGTGGATGGCAACATCCACACCCTGAGGTATCAAGACAATTGTGCTGCCCATTACATTACAAACCACAGAAGAGGGTAAATTCTTTAGCAGGATAACGCTCCCCCTCATACTTCAGCCTCCACATCACATGTTTCTGAAAGCAAAGAAGGTCAAGGTGATCCAGGATTGGCCAGCCCAGTCACCAGATATGAACATTGTTGAGCATGTCTGGGGTAAGATGAAGGAGGAGGCATCGAAGATGAATTTAAAGAATCTTAATGATCTATGGGAGTCCTGCAATGCAGTCATCCAAGCTCATGGGAGCTTTTTTCCACTGCACCATGACTTTGTATTCTATACTGTACAATATTTCAATTAAGTGACAAGACTTTTGCTTAAATCAATAAAAATATTTTATTTTGTTAAAATAAGCATAATCTAGAGGCCTTTGCCTTTCATATAAGCCACTTCTGATACCAAATGATCAACTAGAAGTCAAGTTATTATTTGTTGTTTCTAAATTTGGATAGGCGACAAGACTTTTGTCAGGTAGTGTATATTACGAAATATGAAACTATGTTATTGTTTATTTGCCTCATGTCATTCCTAACCAGTCTGAATTTCTATATTCTGCTTAACACAAAAGATATTTCAAAGAATGCAAGATGATTTCAAAGAAAGATACCCAAACATTCACATAATATAAATTTATGACTGAACTACATCTTTAACTTCAATCTTATAACACACAGTGTTTGAAGAACATCTGTATAAATATTGCACACTGGTACAATAAACTTTCACCCAAAATCCTCTTCATTTCTCTTCTCGTTACACTTCAGGCAAAACCAAACAGTTGCCATAGAGATGAGCTGTATAGCCTTGTCATTTGCAGTGTCTGATACCAAAATATCCACAAGCTTCTACACATCACTCCTTCTAACAAAAATTTTATTTTTAACCAAACATTTTTTCACTACTTCAGGTTTTTAGTATTAAAAAAATGCTGCCAGCATTTATAGGTCAAATAAGTGTAAAAATGTACGTTAAAAGTTCTCATTAGTTCTCACTGAATCTCATTAGAAGGTAAGGCATCCAGGCAGGTGCATTTACTCACTACAGTAAAACACACACATACACAGACAGTAACGTCCCTTTACAGCACCAATGGATTCCTGCACATTCAGATTTTGGTGGTGGTGCTGGGACATGATAACGAATAAACAGATCAATAGATCACCCTGCATATGTCAAAGATCCCTGGAAAGCATCCAAAAAAGAGGCCGTCCTCTAAAAACTACATCACTGATAAATATACACACACCACATGGAGATCAATACCAGCGTCACATGCGCAAGCAAATCTACATTACATTACATAACCCAATACATGCAATTAGTTTGGTTCCTCACAAATAAATAAATCAATTAGGGAATGTATCGATCGCTTCTAAAAACACCTAAACATGCATTCTAATCCCAATATAAGATGAAGGAATACCCATGAATCCATGAACGACCCTCTCCTACATACAGCTGAAGAAAAGTTAGAGGCTCTCTCATGCAACTACGCAATTCATGATTGAAATATGACACTGGAAACGTACCTGCTTTTCAAGAGTATCCAAACAGTCCTACGGTGTATTTCGTATGATCAAAACACACATTTTCCAACAGGTAAGCCCTGTCCCGGACAGAATGTCCTGATTCATGCGATCCTGCCAGCAAAAGCACTGCAAGAGAGCAGTTTCAGACTGAGTGGAGACTCAGAGAGAGAGGGAGAGAGAGAGAGAGAGACCCCTCCCCTCTGTCTTCAGCTGCAGCCAGATCGTGCCGCAGTAACCAACCAGAACTGTGTGTGTGTGTGTGTGTGTGTGTGTGTGTGTGTGTGTGTGTGTGTGTGTGTGTGCCAGAGAGCCAGTGACTTTTTTGAGGTAGCCTTGGAATGCATTTTTCTCCCCTTACCCAGAACGCTCTATGCCAGCATACGGCACAGCAGGGACAACCCTTCCTGCCCTGTGACATACAAACAAGAATTGAACAAAAAATAATAATAAACACACACACACACACACGCGCGCACACACACACAAAGTCTGATTTTCATTTAACACACTGTTGAAGGCTCCTTGGGTTTTTGTGGCAAGTTATGAATCATAGAGCTTGAAGTTCAGTGCTGACTAAATATGTGTGTGTGTGAGTGTATGGGTGGGCAGATTTACCTCCTCCTGGCTACAACTTCTGAAATAAGGGGCCCTCCTGTGTGTATCAGAATGCATGGTTGCTAAGCAGCCAGAAGTCTCTTGTTTAAAATAATGAAAGAGTCCGGTTGTGCAGTTGTAGACCTGGAGAAGGAGAACAAGAAAGAGATGGGGATGATATGACAAACAAATGACAATGAGCAGTTTCACTGAAGTTGGTCTTAACTCAAAATGGGAGATTAAAAGCCCACACAAATCTGCTCAGATTAACAGTGATAATCCAGCTGAATGCATGCTTATTGAGTTCACAGCTCCTCTGGAGAGTGTGTGATACACTTTATGACAGTCATGACATCATCTTTGGCCTTTTTTCTTAGTTTTGGGGTCAAATATATATTTATTTTTAAATGAAATGAATACTTTCAAACAGGAGGAAAGAATTAATTCAATATACAGAAAATACATTTAATTCAGCAAATAAAGTCCTATACCAAAATAAATGTTTTTTTTTTAATTTATTGTTTTAAATCATTTCACAAAATCAGCATTTTTATAATCATTTCTGATTATGTGACACTGAAGATTAAACAGAACATGCTACTTTTTTTCATTTTTCAAGTCTCCTAGTGTTAAACAGTTGGCACTTGAACCATTTTTGAATCCATCCAGCCGATTTCTTGTTGTTTTAGCTTTGCATAGCACGAATGAAGATTTGACCATTAACATTTTATTAAAAAAAGTTTTGATAATTTTCCTATTTAAAGCTTGGGTCTTCTGTAGTTACATCATGTAATAAAATCAACAAAAAATAAAACATTGCTATTTTCAGGCCCAAGATAGCTAGGAACTAAACTCGGGCATAAAATGAAATGTTCTTTACAGTAGCTTGTTTACTTTAAACAGATGTATATCCCATGTGGTTTTAAAGCACCCTCTGAATGTAGCCCATTCTCATGTGCTGCGTAATATTATTGCGCAGTAATATTATTGTGCAGGCATGGTACAGCAGCATAGTTTCCTGTAGGCATGGGATGATAACCATTTTCAAGTTATACCACGGTTTGGAAAAGTCAAGGTTTTAAAACTGCCAAATTTTCCGTTATACCATTCCTATGGTTTATGTAAGATTTCTATTTACTTTTTTGTGTTTTTTTTAGGACAACAGTCTCTTTAGCAGAAAAGATCTCCAAAATGCCATGTTAAGTTGTAAAGAAATCTGGGTATTTGAAAGCGATGAAGACAGAAGAAGTCAGTGATTCATTTGAATTATTTAGCCTGACATGTTTACTGCTCCAAAATATTATAAATGTTTCTCAAAATAAAATACTTTTGTGTTCAAAAGGGAAAAAAAGTTTATAAGAACATATTTTAGAGCAGTAATCACAATACTGTGAAACCGTGATATTTTTATCCAAGGTTATCATACCATCAAAATCTTTTATCGGCCCATGCCTAGTTTCTTGACTATTACACCAGAATGAGAGTATAATACCTTGCAATATTGGCCTAGAAAATAGCCTTTTTTTATTTTCTGCTGGTCTTATTGCACAACGTAACTACAGATGATTCATGTGTAAACAGGAAATTGATCAAAACTCTTTTTTGAACTAAACGCTAATAGTAAAGTCTGATTCAATCCAATATGCTAAGCTAAAAGTGGCCTAGCCAGAAAAAGAAATCAGCCGAATGAATTCAAAATTGGTTCAAGTCAACTGTTTAACTCTAGGAGACTAGAAAAACTTGCCTTTTTCAAAAAAAAAAAAAAAAGTGGAGTGTTCCTTTAAGGGATATTTGCTGAAAATGCATCATTATTAGACAAAATAATGATAAATAATGAAAAATAAAATACATTTTAAAATATATTCAAATAGAAAATTGTTTTTTAACAGTGCCAATACTTCACAACCTTACCATTTTGTTGTATTTCAAATAAAGCCTTGGTGTAAATAATAAAATTATTGACTCCAAACCTTTGAACGATGTAAACTGAACACAGTGATATTCCACATGGGTTTTTCCATTCAAATTGAATCATTTATATAAAAGTGACTGTCAGCATACAAACACATTTTTAGGTATTTAAGCCAGATAACTCGGTACCAGTGAGTATAGTTATATTTTAAATGCTGCCATCTGCTTGCATTGCTAATGACCAAAATGCATTTAGAAATTCATTAAAACAATGGTTTTAATAAATGTTGCTTCTGAACATTAAA
The DNA here is from genome assembly GCF_903798145.1 of Danio aesculapii. Classification (NCBI taxonomy): domain Eukaryota; kingdom Metazoa; phylum Chordata; class Actinopteri; order Cypriniformes; family Danionidae; genus Danio; species Danio aesculapii. The sequence goes on from NC_079435.1 coordinate 44,511,370, forward strand.
TCACAAAAATAAGACTTTTTTTTACATAGCCCTAACACTATATGATCGCTGGTACATTCTGTTTGGTTGCTTACTTGCCCGTGCAAGTCGAAATAGCCCACTAACAATGATATCCTGGCTCTGTATCAGCTAAACAGTGTTGTGAGACAGCTGACTTATCACTGAACTGTGGTCAAGTGGTCAATAATAGACTATGGTATCTTCAGTCTCACAGCTGTTTTTCTAGATAAACTCCATGAATTTATACCCAAGCTTATCATATTAGACACCAGGGAAACACTGCTGACATGCAATGAGACAAAACACTCTCAAAAAATAAAATAAAAAAAGAATTCACGGGATGGTTCACACAAAAACCAATATTTACTCACCCTCAATCAGTTCCAAACCTTTAAGATTTTCCTTTATATGCTGACCACAAAAGAAGATATTTTGAAAAATGTTAGAAACCTGTAACCATTGACTACCATAGTAGGAAAAGCAAATACTATGGAAGTCAATTTCTGCATCCCAATTTGCATACCATCCATCAAAATCAGTTTTCGAAAACAGAACTAGTATGTTGAAAAGATTATGCTAAAGGTTCACGGATGATGATGGAATGGACGTAGTATGCGAATTGGGATGCAGCAAATTGTTACAGGTTTTCAGCATTTTTCAAAATAGCTTATTTTGTGTTGGACAAAACAAAAAAAAACAAGTGAAGGTTGAGTAAATGATGACAGAATTTTCAGTTTTAGGTGAACTGTGCCTTTAAGAAGCATATAAAGCAGTGTGTTGTTCTGTGTGGTTAATAACTCAGTCAGCTATAAAATCCTGCACACTCTTGCTCTCGATGTATCAATGCCATTCAGAATCAGCAAGAAAAAAGTTTGACACACAACAAAATATGTCTACAAAAACAACACACACACAAGCCTCGGCCAGAACCACAGCTGTAACCACTGACATTCAGTACATGTTATCAGAGTGCTGTGTAATGTGCGGTTGACTGCTCTTAAATAGACGGTTAGAATGACATGCATCTTTCTGTTTGCCTCCAAATTTCTTCAGCCCTCTTTTGAGAGATAGCAAGCAGGCCAGTTGTAAAGAGAGTAAGGACTGTCTTACATAATACTGTTTAGAAGAATTCTGTTTAGATTACCAGTTAGCGTACCTCTCAGCGCGGCCCACACTAACAACACAGCATTTGCATACACGTTTAAACACAAGCTCAAACACGAGAGACAAGGTTGTGCAATAAATGCTTGACCTGGTCATGTTATCAGGTTAAAGATACTTTTAATGTTTGCAGTGTTCCAATGAATCAACAAGTTCACTTGGAAAAATGATTCAGCGTTTTAGCGGATATTACAGGAGTGGGTAAATACTCAAGCACTGGTTGTGGACAAAGTTTACGTGGACCTACACAAATGCTCAGCGGACATGTACTTTGGCTTAACAAACAGCACTATTAACTAGCTGTAACTGTTATTTATGCAGTACAGTTGAAGAGAAAATGATTAGCCATGCATGCTGTGAATTTTTTATTAATTTTCAATTACTTCATTAAGGGATGTTATGGAAAAACTTTTTCCACAGTATTTCCTATATTTTATCTTCTGAAAAATGTCTTGTTTATTCTAGTTTGAACTTGAAAAGTTTTTTTTTAATTGTGAAAATTATTATTTACTTTATTTTTTTTTGTTGGCTACAGAACAAATCACTGTGACAAAGACAAAAGAATGATTTTTTTTAGAAATTAGTTTTGTTTTAATATGTTTATTTATTTATTTATCTGAAAAAGTGACCAAAGTACTACTAATTTTGACTTTGAACACAAAAAGCATTGTGGAAATGTATTATATATATATATATATATATATATATATATATATATATACAACCGATCAAAAGTTTGGGGTCAGTAGGATTTTTAAATGTTTTAAAATAAGCTTATGCTGCTCACCGAGGCTGCATTTATTTAATCAAAATTACAGTACAAATTGTAAAATTGTGAAATGTTAATGCACTATAAATAACTGTTTAAAAGTAGTTAATCATTTAATTTAAGAATTTATTCCAGTGATTTTAAAGAGGAAATTTCAGCTTCATTATTCCATTCTTCAGAGTCACATGATCCTTTAGAAATCACTCTAATATTTATTATTATCATTATTATTAGAATTATTATTATTTATGGTAATAGTAATAAAAGCAATAATGACTGGAGAATTAATTTCATTTGAAACTATATACAATAAGAAAGCAGTTATTTAAAATTGTAATAAATATCCCCTATTGCAATACCACAAAACCCTATTGCAATAGTACTATTTTATATATATATATATATATATATATATATATATATATATATATATATATATATATATATATACATATATATATATATATATATATATATATATATATATATATATATATATATATATATATATATATATATATATATATATATATATATATATATATATAGAAAATAGTACTATATGCAATATATATAGAAAATAGTACTATTGCAATAGGGTTTTGTGTGTTTATCAGTGTATCTAGGAGATTCTTGAAGGCTTGATCATTTCAAACACAATAGAAAAAGTTTTTAAAAATCCACCGTAGCTCTCAAAAAACAGATTTAATATGGCAAGGTTTTAACCTACAAGCAGGGTTGCCGCGAGACCATGTTACGATATTATACCAGCTGAAGTATCATGATACCAAGTATTATTACGATACTTTAATTCATAACTCAAATCCATAAAGAAAATTGTCAGAAACACTATATTTTATGTTATAATATGCCTACTTGAATTGAATTAATGATTCCCCTATTATTGAAAACAAGTATTTGCACGTCACTTCACCTAAAATGAATTCATTCTTTTTGTTTATTTTGTAGAGAACTGACCAACAAAAAATACATTAAAATAAAGATACAAATGATACCAAATGGCATGTGTTACAAAAAGAATTTTTTTTCAACCAAATTAGGCTTCATGAAGTGGTCAAAAATTGTTTCAATGTTTCCTGTATCTATTGTTTTTTTCAGTCTTATCAGGTAAGAATCGAGATTGTCGCGGTTGTTGTAGCTACTAAATCATATTGACAGGAGCAGAAATGAACTGATTCAGATTCGAACTGAAGCATCAGAAAACGTGCAATAGGCTACCATAAAAGGCGTGAATTCTACAGTTTGCAACCTTAAAGGGCTCCACAGACTATTCAAATAAAATAGTCTATTGTTGCACAAACGTGTGAGCATTTTACTTTTCCACATGCAACATTATCTATTGTAGATAAACCAGTAATGATGATAGTACCGCTTACAAACTATAGTGGCACCGCCATAGTATCACGATACTACCATAGTACTGGTAAACCGTGCAACCCTACCTACAAGGTCTTCATCAGGCCCTTTAATAAAAGTTCATATCACCGCCCCTTCTCAGTATTTTAACTTGTTCAATACCTAAATAGCGTAATGTCGACAGGTTGTTTCAATTCATTACAATGAACAGCAATGGGATTTAATCGTACATTACTTCTGTGTTCAGCAATACCCATTTTGAAACATCTCTTTGTTTTACCAAAGTAAGCTAAACCATAAGGACATTTCAAGAGTTCCCACTTAGATATGCTTGGCGTATAAAGCAGGTTTAGCTTGCTGTCCCGGGAGAGAACCCTGAACTCGGAGATATTTGAGCCCAGGACTCCCGCCCAGTCGATAAGCATATCAGGAGATCCGAGATTAGGTAGATCTCGAGAGCTCCCCCTTTAGAAAAGGGAGGAAAAGGAGGAGATGGGGTGGAAGGGGGGATTCTTCCAAACGAAGATAGAAACAGTATGGAGAAAATGATCCATTTATAGTAAACTAGGATCACTCTGATTGGATTATTACTGGTTACAAATGAGTGGCCAGACGTGCTCAATCATATCACGTGCTCCTCTCGAAATTAGTTTATGAAACTTCACTTAATCATATAGATTTTTTTTTTTGTATTGCAGGAAACAACACCCTTAATGTTCAACTGCTTACCTGAATGGAGATGACTAAAGGACTGACATTTAGTTGTAAAATTGCACTGTGAGTATTGGCCACATCTATAATTTCCTTCAGGAACTGAGAAAGGATTTTAAGCAATCGTTTAAAAACAATTCGTCGAGGATATTTACAACAATGTCTCATAACAGGATCTGAGTTTAAAATATGCCACTGTGACCTGATGAATATCCTATACGTTGAAACGTTGACATATTAAATCTGTTTTTTTTTTGAGAGCTAAAGTGGCAGTGTGCCAATTTTTTTACTTTTTTTTTTACATTAAGCACATTAGTTAACATGAACTAACAGGGAGAGATACTTGAAAAACATTTATGAGTTTCAGCCTCAGACATCATGGTACATTATATTTAAGTATGTATATTATATTCAAGTATGTAATGTCACAAAGATAATGAATGTTTGAGAACGTTTTTACGGTCAGGCCAGCACTTTTAAGTCTCCGGACACTTGAGACTGGTGTATGTGGTGCTGCCAACAGTCTAGATAGCAGGGCTTTAATTTCACTCTTTATCTGCCCAGAGCGCTTTAACACCCTCATACTCAAACACTTTCAATAGCTGGTTCTTCTTTAAAGAGATATAAATAACCCGATAACTAGGGATTACATTCACGGAAAATACTCCTTTAGTTTCAATCTCCAACTTTCTTCAAAGCCACAGGTATTTAGTTACTGCATTTCGTAAAGAAATAGCAGCATCCATCTTCACTTGAACACAGAATGGAAACATAGAAACAATCCTGACCACCCATGCACACTTTCCAGCAGCCTGCAGGTCAATGTTTCCCAGGTTTCCTGTATTAGATCTAGACCTATATAGAAACATCCAGCACCATCATTGGTCTGTGAACATGAGCATTCAACCTGACCACAAACTCCAGCTTGAGTTATTATTTATATTTACTTAAAATAAAAAAAATGAAAGCTCAGTTATTGTTAAACTTCTGACTTCTATTAGATGAAGCACATCCAGTGTGAATTCGGGTTATTTTAAGTCACTTTATGACAAATTAACTACTATGGGGTTTCTGCAGGTTTCATCAAGTCAAATTTAAGACCCTTTTAAGACCATTATAATTGAGATTTTAGATTTATACAGGGCTAAACACCAAGGATATTTGGTAATAGCGCCATTGGACCAATGGAACCAAATGTAGTTATTTCTTTACCACATATTTTAATGTGTCAAAACAAGAAAACTGTAGTTGTACACTTTTTTCAACATAATGTTTCTTTTGTTTAATGACAAGTTTATTGTTATTGTTAAAAGTATATTTATTATGAAGTTTCATGCCTATTTATAATTATTATGTCCACTCACACATTCTTTTGTAAATAATTTTTGTGTAAATGGGAGGTTATGTAAAGGGATATATATTGCTGTTACCATGAGGAATTTTGTAATTGTTTTTAGTTTTCTTTTCATTATTAGGTCTGAAAAAAATGGCTGTGAATTGCCAGCTGTTAATAACAACTGTTGTGAAATAAACATCTCTTTGCAATAAAAAAACTAAATATACAGTTGAAGTCAGAATTATTAGCCCCCCCTGTTTATTTTTTCCCAATTTCTGTTTAACAGAGAGATTTTTTTCAGCACATTTCTAAACGTAATAGTTTTAATAACTCTAATAACTGATTTATTTTATCTTTGTCATGATGACAGTAAATTATATTTTACTAGATATTTTTAAGACACTTCTATACAACTTATAGTGAAATTTAAAGGCTTAACTACGTTAATTAGGCAGGTTAAGGTTAATTAGGCAAGTTATTGTTTAACAATGGTTTGTTCTGTAGACTATCAAAAAATACATTGCTTAAAGGGGCTAATGACTTTGACCTTAAAATGTGTTTTAAAAAAATTCGAAACCGAAATAAAACAAATAAGACTTTCTACAGAAGAAAAACTATTATCAGACATACTGTGAAAATGCCATTGCTCTGTTAAACATCATTTGGGAAATATGTAAAAAAGAAAAACATTCAAAAGGGGGTTTAGTAATTCTGATTTCAACTGTATATCTTAAAAAATAATAATAATTATTATTTAGATAGATTGTTGGTAATTGGATGTTTGGCCCGATAGGTAACATTCCTTTAACATCTTTTAAAAATAAGACCTGCTTAAAATGATTTAAGACCTACAACACAATATTTCTGTGAATTTAAGACTTTTTAAAACCTAAAATTTTGTTTTTGAAATTTAAGACTTTTTAAGAACCTGTGGATACCCTGTACTAGGCATGGGTTGGCATAGGTTTCTGACGGTATGATAACCTTGGATAAAAATACAGTTTCATGGAATTGTGAATACTGCTCTACAATATGTTCTTAATAAATGTCTGGGTGAAACAAAAAAACTTTTTCCCCATTGAACACAATTTATTTTGTTTCAAGAAACATTTATAATATTTTTGGAACAGTAAACATGTCAGGCTAAATAATTATAATACATCGCTGACTTCTGCTCACTTTATTATAAAAAAACACAGATTTCTTTACAACACATAAAAAACCTTACATATACCTTAGGAAAGGTGTAACAGAAACTTTTAGCGGTATTAAAACCTTGACATTTCAAAAGCGAGGTAAATCTTGAAACTGGTTATCGTCCCATGCTGATAATCTACTACAATGTATATAATAATGCTTAATTTGCAATGGTTAAAATAATTTTGATAAAATTAACTTTCTGCTGTCATTAATCCTTCCTTTTTAACAAAAGTCTAATTATTATTTTACAGATAACATTTGATTAAAGCAACTATCGGTATAAAATTCATGCTATATACTCAGAGATTTTAAAACTATTAAAATTGTGCTAAATAAACTTTTATATCAATATTATTGTGCTTTAACAATACAATCATATTAATAACTACATTAGAGGGCATCAAGTACAATAGTAACCAGGGAAACAGAGAAAATGAAGAAGGCTAAAAAGAAAATAAATAATGATATTTTTAAAAGCATGCCAAATAAACTTAAGCCAGCCTAAATCAAGCGATATGACATGACAAATGTAAAAAAACTTGTTATAGGAAGTTATTTTATCTACAGTCATTGTTTACTTTTGCTTAGATAACTAATGTTACGGCTTTTTTGACATGACAGTCTGGGGCTGCTCTAAAACCAATTCTGTATATATGCCACAGGCCTGTAGACAGCCCGGTGTCTTTTTTTTTCAAAAAGTGGACTTTTTTGCAGTTATTCGCCTCATTTTCTATTTAACTATGAGGTTTAAATACACTAATAATTGACATTTTAAGTACTGTTTTTAGCTGGATTAGCAAATTGTGGACGGAAGGCCACAATTATTGATGTGAGAATATATTTCCTAAAGTTTTAGAATAAAGTAAATGAAAAAAAAGTATAATTTTTTATATAAAATTATTACATCATATATCATTAAAAAATGTAGCCACAAGCTGGACAGCACATTCAACTTTCCTCGGTCAGAATTTGGCCATTTGAATTAAAAACAAATAATGATGGCATAGCAGTCAAATTAGGATAAATGAGAAAATCAGGGCAAACATTTTACACCATTGACAATTTCTGGACCATTGTCAGTGGGGGTATGTCTTTCGAACCACCAGAATCCCTCCTGGTTATGGGCCTGTACCAGGGATGCCCAAAGAAGGGCCCGTGGGCAAAAGTTGCCCGATGGTAAACTTTGATTTGGCCTGCCATCCATCTGAGAGGAAAGGAAGGATGATGGGGATGGTTTCAAGATTGGCAATTTAAATTTAATGTAATCCTTTGTTTGTTTTATTGTTAAATGCTAACTGAAATTAAATGTTTAAATTAAATGGCGTAAATGAATCCGATTTTGTTTAAATGCACATACTGTCACCCAACAATGCAGAGATTTTGGTCAGAAAGTCAAGTCCAGGGCAGATTCTGCATGACTAATGTATTCTGCATTGAACTACACTGTGGTATAAATGTGATTGTTTATGTTTTTGTTTTTTTTGCATTAAGTTATCATTTTAAAAGTTATAGTGCATTAGCTAATACAATTTAAAGTAATCTTTTCTATTTATTTTGAAATATTAGGAAATTGATAAGGAAAATAACCCATAGCTCATATTTGGTTTTTGCCCTTCGTACGAAAAGGTTTGGGCACCCCTACTATATACAGACAACTTCCTCGGAGACTATCATTAGAAGAACACTAAGATTGATTCCCGAAAAAGAAGAAGAATGAGGAAAAAACTAAATAGTTTTCATTTGGAACAAACTCGTCACAACAGTGACAGAATTACAGGAGGGTTTGGGGGAGACTGACCTCCCTGATTAATGCTTGAACCCACCTGAAGGACATCAAAACAAGATGTATGAGGGGTCTGCCCTTTAATGTTTAAGAAACAGTTTGATCTGTAATGTCAATAATAATAATAATGGTTATGGTTCATACCAATGTGGTTCATACCAATGTGAATGCATGTTTGCGCCAGAAATATGAATTCATCGGTTTGAAACCAGCAAATCTAGAGCACCAACAGATGTAAAGGTTCACAAAAGCTGTTTGTTTAAAAAAGGTGTTTGAGCTGTTTGTAAAACTAGATGCGTAGATTGTCATTTATCATACACTGGAAGTTAAACAGTAAAATAAAAAATACGTGCAGGTCTATCGTGGTCATCCATTAATAAGTGCAGGAATGTAAACCTGTCACCGTTTACTTAATATCACAAATGTCATTGAGAACCACTCAATATCCCACAAATAATTTAGATGTAATTGAATTAAATATATAAATTTGGTTCACTGAGGCATATTTTAATTATTTATTTTTTATTTACTGAGGCGTATTACCGAGTAACCGAAAACACTTGACACCCGCCATTCGTCAATGTACCCTGGTAATAGGTCTGTATGCATATTTGAAGAGGGTGTGAAAGTCTGCTTTTGTTAAAAATAAAACAAAAAAATTGCCTAAAGTATAAACGAGACGCTAAATAATCTATTTAAAGACATCAATGATTATCAACGTTTATTTATTTTTCTCTCATCTTACCCGATCTTACCTTACAATCCTGACATTTTACAGATTCGTTTGCCGCTGTGCGATTAGCCAATGAGGTTAGAGCTCACGTATTAGTCCCGCCCACTGCAGAAGCAACCCAACCAGACTTACACTGTCTGCAATTTTAAACAAAGGTCTTTAAATGTATTGCTTAATATTTACGCGCGTATGTGTGATAATTGTGTATTAACTGTCTATTAATTTGATCAATGTTGAATATTCATGAAACAGTCCTAAAAATGACAAGTTAGAGTGGTCACATCTGATAGTGTGTGGAAAAAAAGAGTTCAAAAGTCATTTTAATTATTTCATTCAACATTTATCTCATTTCGTTTAGAAAATCGTTGAAGAGCCTATTAAATACACGATCGATCACAATCAGCAAACAACAAAGTATGTCAGACTAAAGGTCAGTTATATAAACTTGTATAGGCTATGGTGCCCCAGTTTTTCAGTGTTGAGTGAATCTGATTTATTACCAGTTCCCAATATAAACATTACAATGCAAACATTATCCCAATAATAAATGTCACCTGCAACAGCAAAAAATGTAGCGAGTTTACAGTATACAACATCCCACCCAGCACAAGACGTCTTTTCGACGATGTAGAAACTATGAAGAAATGCTGTGAATTAAACTGCACAGCCCAAAAGAAACAATGCTCATCAAAAGGATAAGAGTTGGCTCACTATAGAACAAAAACAAATTATTATTATTATTATTTATTTATTTATTTTTTTTTTTTACATTTTTTGCATTTATGAGGAAAAAGCTCCGTTACAGATGTGACAGATGTGAAATTGGCACTTGTGTGATTTTGGTAAATCAAATATAATAGTTTGAAAACATTAACAGAGACGTTTTTAAGTGTTTTTTTTGAGTAAAGCACTGTAAAATACTTGCTTCCACAAAAAAACAAAAAAAAAAAAAACAAAAAAAAACAGAAATGGTTTCGATAATTTGGCGAAAATGTAATTATTTTTCATGACAAGGTTGACATTTGCATGGAATTGCTCAACTACAAAATAATATAAAACTTAAAATAACAGAAACTGCTGATCTACTGGGATTTTCATGCACAACTATCTCTAGATTTTACAGAGAAGTGAGTGGCAGTTCTGTTGGCGCAAATGCCTTGTTGATACCAGGATCAGAGGAGAATGGCCAGACTGGTTTGAGCTGATAGAAGATATATAATAGAAGATTGGAAATACGTTGCCTGGTCTGATGAGTCTCGATTTCTGCTGCAACATTTGGATGGTAGGGTTAGAATATGGCTGCTGGTGGTGGTGTAAAGGGATGGGGGATATTAATGTGCAAACTTTGGGCCCATTAGTACCAACTGAGCATGACAATGAGTTCACTGTGCCTAAATGGCCTCCACAGTCACCAGACTCAATCCAATAGAGCACCTTTGGGATGTGGTGGAACAGGAGATTCGCATCATGGATGTGCAGCCGACAAATCTGCATGATGCTATCATGCTAAAATATCTTAAGAACATTTAGAGTACTTTTTTGTAATAATGCCACGAAGGATTAAGGCAGTTCTGAAGGCAAAAGGGTATCCAAGTAAGGTGTGCCTAATAAAGTGGCCGGTGAGTGTACTTCACGGTGGTAATTTATCGCCACCTTGTGGAAAAACGGTGCAAACCCTTGAGCTAACCTAGAAAAAGAAAAGGAAAATAGTAAATGTAACGACAGGGACACTGTAATATGTGAACCGTGGCACAAACACAAAATTCTTTGAACATGCTAATTCCCTTCGAACAACTCTGAATCAGCGAAATCCTGGAATCAGGAAAATGTCATTAAAATGGTAAAAATTTTCATTCACGATTTAAATCGTCAGACCTGATATTGTTTTCAAGGAAGAATATTTCACATAAACAGACAGATAAAGGAGAGAAGCGTGCGCGTGCGCTGTAGTAAAATAATCCACCGTAATTCGAAATGCATATCCTACTAAAGCGAGGGATTGGGTTATCAATATTAACCAGTTCTTTGTGACGTATTACGCTTACCTTTCAACAAAGCGTCTAGTAACGTACTCTTTAAAATTCATAGACCAAGCCTTCCTCAAAGTGATAATCGTTCATTAGCTCTCTGACTAAAGCCCACCTTCATTGGCCGCCTTTCAACCAATCAGGGAGCGTTATAAAATCAGCGTCAAACACTGTCGGTAATATTCATGAAGCAATCCTTCGCCATAGTAGAGTTCGTGTTGCGCGTGTGCGCTCTGTGTGTTGTCCACCGTGTACCAGTCTGTCTGAGCGCACAGCGGATCTCCGCACCGAGACCAGAACCACCATGGCTTGAATTACACTACCTGCCAACCATCCCATTGTCTAATGGTGTTGTCATAACCAGCATGCGACCCCTCGCTCTCTTCTTTTGACCGGAAATAAAGGCGATTCCCTGGACGGTCCGGATTAATTTTCTGCGCATCATTTGGACGGGCGTCTTTAGGATGGAGCACATCAGAACACCAAAGGTACCGCTGATGTTCTTTATATCCCAGTATGTTTTCAACCTTCGAAACAATGCAGAAATTCTCATTCATTTTACTAACATATGTTATATAATAACGTAATATTTGATACCTAAATGAATTTTGTGTGAATTAAAGAGCTTAAAAGGACAGACCCTAATGATAGGCCACAATGCAGACCCCCATCCTCCTTCACCCAGTGCATTGTAACAAGATCTGAATAATGATTCAGCCTCAGCACTACTGATACACCATCGGAGTCAGCAGATCGTGTAGGATATCTTGGCTTTGTGTGAAATTTTACAATTCTGTGTTTTCAAGGACAAATTAATTTAGGTTAGGAGTAGGACAATTACAGATGCTCTGGTCCTAAGGTACCCCTCATTATTAAATGCTTATTTTAGGGTTACCCAAGCTGGGTGGAATGAGAAAAATATTATTTTGGGAACATAACAATATGCATGACCTTCAGAGTAATTAAATGCACTGTAAAACTGCATGTCACAAGTTAGGAATAGGCATTTATATGAATTAATGTATTGTTTTGTTTTTATTGCAGGTGGAAAACGTGCGTATGATTGATCGACGGACTCCCAGGAAGGCTACAGTGGGAACATTATACCTCTCCTCTACTCACACTATATTTGTAGAGAACTCAGAGGCCCGCAAAGAGACCTGGGTAGGAATCGAAACCCTTTCATGCAGACAATTAAGCTTCCTCTCGAAAGTGAAGCCAAGTGTTTAAACCACAGATTGAACAACTCAACCAACGTGTCATAAACTGCTGGTCTTGTATAAATTACGACAATTAAAATGCATTTGCTGTCTTGTGACTTTTGTCTACTATAAAACAGTTCAGTTACAAGTCTAAAATAAACACAGTGAATTGTTCTTTGCCGAGACCCATCAATTGTACCCGACCACATTTAAACAGTAGTAGTCTATTTATTAATTCATATGTATTTATTTGCATATTTGATGCTTTTTATAGTTTATTTTACAGCTTTATGGAACATCATGATTTTAGAATATCTTATTATCTTCATGCTTTATAATCACATTTAGTAAATTAGAGCTTGGTTATATTATAGTTTACAAGGGAATAATATTCTTGGGAGATAAAAAGATATATAAAGATACTTTAGATATTAAAAAGCATTGTTAAATGAAAGTAAAGCATCTGCTTTCATGTATCAATTTTGTTAAGTGAGAATCAAAAGTCATAAAATGAGTGAAATAATAGCAGTCGTGAGACAGATGTACTTGTGTAATAAACCATGTACTTGTTCTGACTGGCTCTTATTAAAATTTAGGAAAGAGTAAGTGATCATATTGATTTAACGTGTATTTTATTGTGTGAATGTGTAAAATCTAGTGGGATTAAGATTTAAAACACATTTAATATGTTGTCAATTTACTTCTTGTCTTTGACCCAGTTACATTTTAAGTTAAAAAAAGAATAATAATATAATATTGCTATATGTGAGTGTACTGTATGCATTTACTTGTATGAAAAATATTCAACATTATATTTGCTGTTTACATTTTCCAACTATCTAAAAAGAATCACTCAGAAGATTCGCTATATAATAAAGTGCTTTACAGAAATATACTGTATGTATTTAGATACTACAAATGCAACTTTTAATTTAATGCTGTGTGATAGTATAGTTAATATAGTTTTCAACAATATAATAATGAGTCATGAAGTCTAAAGTACTTCTCAATGTAGTGTATGTATTAGGGTAAGACTTGCTATACTTACAGTAGTTGTAGACTTATTTGTATTATCAATAATTTAAGTTATTAATTTGATATCTTGTGATATTTTACTTGGCTATAGTCTAAAAAGTCATTGTGCATGTCTAGCTGTATATCTAAACAAGAAGGTCCCGAAATCTAAATAAGATTCCTGATTATTGCTCCACTAGGTTCTGCACAGTTTGGTGAGTAACGTGGAGAGACTCCCAACAAACCCATCAGGAAGTCCTGTCATTATCCGCTGCAAAAACTTCATTGTTTACAGACTGCTGATCCCACAGGAGAAGGACTGTTTAGATGTGATGGCTTCCCTCACTCGTCTTTCACGGCCAGGTGAAATACAAAAAAAATAATACTAAACTTGGTGCTTTCAAAGTCAGAGAAATAGTGTTTGCTGTAACTATGATACATATTGTCAGAAAAGTGGCTAATTCATGCAAATTCATATGATTTCATTTATATGAATATGTATGATTTTATAAAGGAGGCGTGTCCCCAGATCCCACCCCTAAAACCAATCGTCATTGGGGCATTAGCAAATTATACTAGTATTATACTTAAACAATACTAAATATTACGAATGTGGTCATGCAAATTCATACTAATTAGCTGCTAAATCAAAGTGACGAATTGGTATTCGATTGCATTGGCTTTTATTTTAACTTAATATCATCTTTCAGTATAAATATTATTTTTCTATAATCAGGGTTTGCATCAGTATTAAATATGATTTAGAATCAGAAAGCATGTTAGGTGGATAGCCAAGTGTGTAATACTTTGTGAGACAATAAAATATAATAATAACCATAAAAAATGTTTATGAAATGGTTAAAAAAATGTGATTAGGTATTACGGAATAGCATATATTGGTATATTAGATTATATATTTCATTAAGAAAAGGAAATTATCTTAAGTACCAAAGGTTTTGTAAACTGTATCAATGAAACATAATGATTCTCTATAATACTTATAGGGAATGACTGTGTTTCATTGATATAGTTTACAAAACCTTTGGCACTTAAGATAAATTCTTTCTTCGTTTATAATTTAAATAAGTGTTCTTTTTTTTAAAAAGATGTTAAATGTAATTTCCATTGTATGTATACTAAGGTTATTAATAGTTAACCAATAAATATGCTTTCACTAAATGATTTTTACAGTATTTTCCCATGCAGTTTTTAGAAAAGCTTACCTTGTAACTTACAATTGCAAATTATGTAACAAATTTATCCGCATATGATATTGGTGAAGCATGGATAATGATTCATGGATTTGCTTTTTTCTTCTGAGAAAAGCTAACGTTGTGTTTTTTTTGCTTAGACAATGCTAAGTCTTATCTGTTGCATCACTGTGCATTGCAAAAGCACAATGTCTGTGAGATGTGGGCAACGTCTGAGCACAGTTCCGTTCAACGTTGTGAGATTTGACTACGGGGCCTGCATATATATTAATCATTATTAACATTTCTTTTTTTGTAGAGCGCTTTGGAGAGCTGTTTAGCTTCTCTTTTAACCCAAACCTGGATAAAGAGTTAAGGGAAAAGGCATGGGGCTTCATGGACCTGAAGGCAGAATTCAATCGAATGGGAATACCCAGCAACCTCTGGCACGTCACAGCAGCCAATCATGAGTACAGAGTCAGTATGAGTTCAGACATCCATACATCCTGTTCTTCCTTAAAGTTCCTATGAAATTAAAATAAAGTTCTTTAGATCAGTGTCTCTCAACCACGTTCCTGGAGGACCACCAGCTCTGCACATTTTCCATGTCTCTTTAACCTAACACGTGATTCAGATCATCACCTCATTAGCAGAGACTTAAAGACCTGTAATGGGTGTGACAAAGGAGACATCCAAAACATGCAGTGTTGGTGGTACTCCAGGATAGTGGTTGAGAAACACTGCTTTAGATGTTAGTCTTAGAGATGTCTATAAGCTTGTGTGCTCCAAAACAGTGGCATAATTCGCATTTAGAGGATATGAACATCCAAAACTTGCAGTTTGTCACTTCCACCTAAATAGGTCAGTGATTTATTTATTAAATTTTTTTAACATCACCTTATACTTCAGTTTCTCATCAAATCTTCTGACCAATCAAATGCTCTATAGTATCTGACATGTCCCACACCATTCAATAAACTTTTCATTTGATGTGCTTGATCTCAACCACTCTCGCTGGCAGATCTGTGAAAAAAATGTAATGCTATTGGCTGTTTTTTTAAAGGGGAGGGGCTATTATATGTCCCGCCCGCCCTGCAGTGTGCGAATTATACATCAATGATCGGGGGTGGGGGGGTTAGTAATGTTAGTTTGTGTAATCAGGGCCAGAGCAAGCTGAACTGGCGCTCTAGGCAAACAATGATCACGCCGGCCTCAACTCGAAAGTGAAAACAAAAGTGATCAGTTTGTGAAGTGAAAGTTGGCGGTGTTGCGGACTAAAGTGAGGAGGGGGTGGTGGTGTCATATTTATGTATTTAAAATAAATGTATTTAAGTTTTCAGTGTTTTGTTGGATAGGCTGTTTAGTGTATTCTGACCTGATCAGCTATTTTGGCTTACTTTAGGTCAAACTATACAAACAAACACCTATTTTATGAGAAAACAGCCTTGTGAACACTGAACCGAGCTCAGAATCTGCCGGTTTCAGACTGTTGAATGACTTCTTTTCTTGCATAGACCGATTGGCGCAATTATGCATTCACAATGGTATGAGCCATTACAGGGGTGGTCAAATGGATATCTATTATTTGAATTAATAACAGTATTATTTGAAATACAGATCAGAGAGAACCTTTTTCAGTTTCAAAGGGCTGACCCCCCATACATCTTGTTTGGACGTCCTTTAGGAAAGATCAAGCCTTAATTAGGGGGGTCGATCCCCACCCCAAACCCAACTGTAATTCACACCCTGCTGCCCTGTCTTCTTGTTAACATTAAATGAAAAAAAAATGCTCATTTCACAGGACCTTTAAGGCCCTCATATACTTACAAGTTCTTTAACATTCTTAGGTTAGGGGTAAAAAGAAGTTTGAAATATCCAATCGGCACCATATTGTCAGCAACAATCTGCTCACATTGTTAAGAGCAGAGTTTAGATGAATATATATATATATATATATATATATATATATATATATATATATATATATATATATATATATATATATATATATATATATATATATATATATATATATATATATATATATATATATATATATATATATATATATATATATATATATGCTGCACAATAAAAATACAACTAAGACGACAGAAAACGCAGTTTTTAAAATCTCTGATAATCATAATGTAGATGTGTTTGCACTATGGCTATGTCATGTCACAATTGTTTATATAGCACTATTCTGTCAGTTGATATCAATCAAGTTTCTACTGTAAAGTAGCTTTTTATTGTTTGTTTTAACTGTCCATTGTTAGTTCTTTCAATAACAAAGAAGAAGCCTTAAAACCACACCTACCTACTACAAAACCACAGACCAACCATATCCACCTTAATTTTCACACACAAGCAGGCACAACATTAAAAATAAATATCACTTACATTTGATTTTCAGTAGTAAAAACATCTCGTTATGCTGCTTGATGTTACAGACTGGTGTTTTATTTTTGTTTAATTTTGTGTTTTAGTTGTAAACGCTTATTTGTAGGGTAATTTTGACTGCTGTTTGTAATTCCTAGTCATTTCCCCCATAGGCAAAGTAATTGGAAGTTCTAAAATAATCGCAGAAAAGAGCTTACTTCCAACATTGCAGAATAAGGTGAATAGTCTGAGGGTGTTTATTTGGGAAGCTATTTCAAACTATTGAAATGTTTTTTGATTTTGGCCTGATTTAAATTGAATTGAATTTTATTTGACAGATTTTAGACAAGCTGTACAAGTATCCCATACATTTTGAAATAAAAACTGTCGAGGATAAAAACACAAAGCCCTGGGCTTGTTTCCATTGTGGTCCTCGCTGTTAAATAAAACAAAGTATGGCTTCAAAATACCGATGATGCATAAAACAGACAGTACCTCATACATTTTTAAAACGGGAACAAAATAATTCACAAATACATTCCTTCATTCATTCATTTTTCTTTTCGGCTTGGTCCCTCTATCAATCAGGGATCGCCACAGCGGAACGAACCATCAACTTATCCAACATACGTCCCACGCAGCGAATGGCCTTCCAGCTACAACCCTATACACAATCAAGTAACAAATAAAATAAAAACATCCTCGTCCACCATGCAAACTAATTATCCTGATCAAACAACCATCTTTTGATTACTTTTTTGAACCTCCTTAAATTTTTAATTTCCTTAATCGATTTTGGTAATTTGTTCCACAGGATTGCACTTGTATATAAAAACATATTTTTCCCCACTAGACTTCTAAATTTAAATAGACAAATATTAAAATCCCAACCCCTAGTACTGTATGAATGCTGTTGCCTCACCATTTGAAAATAGTTCACCAAATAACTAGGAACCACATTATTAAACATTTTACGTACCATTCCCAGTTTTAAAAAACATACTCTCTTACTAACAGTTAACATGCCCAATTTTTATTTTTATTTTTATTTTTTTTAAGATTTATTTTTGGCCATTTTGCCTTTATTAAGTGGATAGGACAGTATTTCAGACAGGAAGCGAAGTGGGAGAGAGAGAGGGGGTAGGGACAGGAAATGTCCTTGAGCCGGGATTCGAACTCAGGACGCCCTGAAGTGCTGCTGCACCATATGTCAGCGCGCTAACCACTAGTTACCACTAATTAGCTAACCACTAATTATTCCTACTAATTTATTTTGTACCTTTTGCCATTTTTCCTTCATAATCTGTGAGCAGCTACTATACCAAAAAGGTACCAAAGGGTAACCAAAAAAATAATCAAAATGGGGTTGAATTAAAGCTCCTGCCATCAATTTTAAAGAATGAACATCCAACAGATCAGCTTGCCTTGCTAAGAACCAAATTTTTCCACATATCTTCGTAAAACCTTTCTTGCCATAGCATCACCTGATAATTTATTATCTATTAAACATCCCAAATAATTTACAACATTTATCGACTCTATTTTCAATTCATTAATCCAAACTACAAAACTATCATCTTTCTTTAATTTCACTCTTGAAGCAAATAAAATAGCCTCTGTCTTACCTATGTGCAAATAAAGTTTATTGTCTACAAACCAGTAATACACACTTTTTAACTGGGAACTCATGATTTCTTGATTTTTGATTTCTTGACTCATGACTTCTTCCAGGGCCCTTTTGTCTTGATGAGATACAAAAATTTCATTTAAAACGCTGTTTCACCAGTTTGTTCCTTGATTTTTGCTTAAAGTTCAGTTTAATTCAAAATTATTAGCCCTCATGTGCATTTTTTTTTCTATTTTCAAATATTTTCCATATTTAACAGAGCAAGGAATTTTTCACAGTATTTCCTTTATTATTTTTTCTTCTGGAGAAAGATTTATTTCGGTTAAAATAAAAGCATTATTACATTTTATTAAAGAGCCCATATTATACATGAAATAGGGTCATATTTAGGTTGTAAGGGTCTCCAACAACAGTCTAATATGCATGCAAGGTCAAAAAACACTTTCATGGTTTTATAATCTGCATTTATTTTTACCTAATTATCCCAGCGACTCCCATATGATTCGTTCACGACACCTTACTCACCACCCCCGTCCTCACTTTGCTAACAGGTCACTTTTGTTGTCCTTAACCTAGAGCGGCAGTTCAGCTTGCTGGACCGGCCCTGCGCAACACACACACATTACCCTCACTGTTTGCCTAGACTAGAGCGCCAGTTCAGCTTGCTGGGTGCAATTTAGACACCTCCCTTGAACCTGAGCTGAAATATTTTGAAACTTGACCGTTGCATGTGTGTAGGAATAGCTGGCGATCTGTAAACAAAGTGGCACGCGTCGCGTTTTCAACGTGGCTTTACACGCGATATGAGAAAATAAAGAGTTAACCTGATACAGTACACAAGGTTACAAGTAACAAAACACAACTAAATACATAATTTGCAAGCTAGAGTAAACGAGGCAACAATTTTAATCGCACGTACTTACACTTGTGAAATGGAGGAAGAAACTGATCCATGATGCACTGATCCATGTTCTGACAGTCTTTACTGATCCTTCCTTTAACAAACTGATGAAGTTTTCTTTTTAAGCATGTAGTTTCCAGAAGCACTCTGGGCTATAATGCTGAGCTTTCATCTTTGGGTAGGCTGTCGATAGTATCCATCTGCACAGCGTGACTTCATTCGACCGGTGTCTCTGTGTGTCTCTGTGTGTGTGTGTGTGTGTGTGTGTGGGGGGGGCTTTTTTTCTGTGTTAGTGGGCGGGGCCGCAGGTTTCAAATGTCCCAGGTTTGCGCGCGCAACTACTTGTGTTTCATAGTCGCGTCATCACGAAACACCTAATGACTCGTTATCAAGACGACTCGTTTGAAGCACTATGAGTCGACTCCTTTATAGATGAATCAATAGTTTTAAACACTGTACACTTACAGATTTAAGCCTTAGCTGGATATTTCACTCCACTTAGAGCTATGTTACACACTACATGGAAGGGCATTTTCAAAAACCCATAATATGGGCTCTTTAAAACAATTTAAGGTCAATATTATTGACCCCTTTAAGTTGTAGTTTTTTTTTCGATTGTCTACAGAACAAACCATCGTTATACAATGATTTACCTATTTAACCCTGTTAAGCCTTTCAATTGCACATGAAACTGAATACTAGTATCTTGAAAAATATCTAGCAAAATAGTATGTACTGTCATCATGGTAAAGATAAAAGAAATCAGTTATTAGAAATGAGTTATTAAAACTATTATGTTTAGAAATGTGTTGAAAAAAATATTTTCGGTAAGCAGAAATTGGGGAATAAAATATACATGGGTCTAATAATTCAGGAGGGCTAATAATTCTGACTTCAACTGTAATTCAGTCCCTTTAGAGTCAATAAGCATGATTTTAATTCCAAATAAGTGTAAAGATCCGTTTTTGAGATGTGCAGCATACATCGCATTGTGAGTAACAACATTAAATGTAGTTTGTTGTACTTTTGATAAAGAACAGGAATGTATTTTACAGGAAGGTAAAACAATAGTTCTAATCAGCCTATTTTGATTGGCAGTTGTGTGACACCTACCCGTCAGAGCTGTTTGTGCCAAAGTCAGCCTCTCCTGCTGTGATTGTGGGCAGTGCCAAGTTCCGGAGTCGAGGACGTCTTCCTGTTCTCTCCTACTTCCACAGAGACACCAGTGTAAGAGCTCTACTTTAAACTCTGATCTTTACTATTATGTCGCATTATCTTCATCTCTCCTGCATTCTGTATTGTCACCCCATTGTTGATGTTTTTCTAGGCATCGATCTGTCGCAGCAGTCAGCCTCTTTCCGGTTTCAGTGCACGATCCTCAGACGATGAGCAGATGCTGCAGGCCATCATGAAGTCAAACCCTGTCAGTGAGTTCATGTATGTGGTGGACACAAGGCCAAAGGTGAGAGATCAGAAACACAACTTGAATTGCTTTGAAAGTTTGATGTACGCTGGCTGTCAAAAGTTTGGAAAATTTAGGATATTTAATGTTTCTGAAAGAAGAGTTTTCTGCTCACCATGTAGCTGCATTTCAGTGGAAAAAGAGAGAAACGTTAATACAGTTTATGAATGTAAAAATTCCAGAGAAAAAGTATAAAGTAGGGTCAGAAGTAACTTTTTTTTTGTTCTAAATGGAAATTCTTTATAGTTACTCATTAATTCTATTGTCTTTTTAAATTAAAATAGTTAATTGAACCATTTACTTCCATCAACTAGAATCCAATAACCTGTTACCAATACAATTCTGTACAAACCTACATTTGAAAATAACTTCATGGCAAATTATTTCAGTATTTGGAAAACAAAAATGTTGTTTATTGCTCTTGATGTTTAGTTAAATTCAAGTTTATTTGTATGTATACAAACATTACAATAATTATTGTTCCAAATTATTGTTCCAGCTTTACAAAAGGTGAACATTATTGCATTAAAATCAAATTAAGTTAAAGTTACAATCAAATACAAGTTATTATATACAGACATAGTTAACCTGCAATCTTTTAGCATATAGGTGATGCCATGTGTACATGTTTAATAAAGTGCATTTATATTATAATAATGATTATTAGAGTCCATATAAACCCCTTTGAAACATAAAAATCTGGCTACTCAGAGAAAACAAAGTCCAGTTCAGTTTTTAAAATAACAAGCTGTGAAATGAACCTCTTCCTTGCATTTTTTATTCATGATAAGAGAAGATCTCGTGAGAACGCAGAATTCAGTCAGTGAAACAGGAAACTACGCTGAGTTTTTCACCCTTATGATTCTTTAATGAGCTGAAAGGTCAAAAGAACAGCATTTAAAAAAAAATATATCATTTATTAATGTAAACTACATTTGGTTAATTTAATGTGACCTTGTAAAATAAGAGAATTCTAACTTTAAAGCCATACATATTCCAAGCGTTAGAAGGGTAGTAGCCTATTGATATTTGTATCCAGTCATATCCGTTTCTATAAATCCTAAAAATATATAAATAATGTGTTGATTTTTTGCACTTTAACTGTTTATCACATTTAATGAAAATGCACTATACTGCAATATAATTTGTATCTTGGAATATCTTGTAAAAAAACTCTCTTTGTAACTATTTCCAGCTGAATGCCATGGCTAATCGCGCCGCAGGGAAGGGCTATGAAAATGAAGACCACTACACCAACATAAAATTACAGTTCATTGGCATAGAAAACATCCATGTCATGAGAAACAGCCAACAGAAGCTTATAGATGGTAGATAATTGAATCTTCTTTACTTCTGTATCAACAGATCGGTGATCCGTTACTGTTCATAATGAAAAATGCCGCTTACCTGTCTCTGTTTCAGTCGGTGACATGGCGGCTCCCTCTATGGCCGATTTCCTCTGGGGTCTGGAAAACTCAGGGTGGTTGAAACACATCAAAGCTGTGCTAGATGCTGGAGTCTTCATCGCAAAGGCAGGACTTTTACGTTTTAAGAATGTTGTAAAACGCCTTCCTGAGATGACTTAAAAATTTATAGTAAACATCCAAAATGTAGAAAACCCACACTCATAAAAATATTTTCGCTGCTTGTTCAAACTACTAATTTAAAATGAGCTGAAACAACACAATTCTTGAGATTTTTTTTTTAATGGATTGGTGTTGGGAAAACATGAATGAATGGTGTGGAGCCCTGCAGTGTACTGTAGTGGCCAAAATTCATAAAGCACTTTGCATATTTAAAATGTTTCTATTGTTTTAGTTGGAATTGTCCATGACAATACCTATAAAACATTATAGTTTTAAGTAGTAATTAAGTATCTACAGTCATCATTATGCTCTATAAACCATAGAATTGAGCTATTTTCCTTTAAAAAAAAATGCTAGGCCTATTCATTCATTCATTTTCCTTTGGCTTAGTCCCTTTATTCATCAGGGGTCGCCACAGCGGAATGAACCGCCAACTTATCCAGCATATGTTTTACACAGCAAATGCACTTCCAGCTGCAACCCAGTACTGGGAAACACCCATACACACTTTCACATGAACACACATACACTATGGCCAGTTTATTTTAAGCTAGGCCTGTATTTCACAGAATTTAAAGAAGGAAAACTTTTGGTGTTTAGTTCCTGAAGGCATGCAATAAAATTTGTCTGGAAATATACTGAAACTATGCTAGGGAGATTTGCTGCTGTAAAAATACTCATATAAAAAAAAAACTGATGACAAAAATACTATATAAAATTTAAAGTAAATACTATAGTGGATTTGAACCTTGCTATAGTAAAGGGTGTTATATTGTAGATATTTTAGTATTTACAACCAGGGTTTGACATTAATACCCTCCAGTTCGCCAAATGCCAGTAAATTTCACCTGTGGTGGGTTAGACAGGCAGTCCTACAAGCCACTTTGGCTGGTTGGAAATTATTTTAAAATTGTATTTATTTTTTGAAAAGCGGGGTTCGACAATAAGTATGGCATGCAAATGTGTTCTTAGAATCGAGAAGCAGCACGACTGACAAAGATAATTGTGTTCGAAAAAGAAAGCAGGTGAATACTGAACGAGAGGAATATCACTCAAGCGCAACTGTTTAAAAAATGTGGATGCTCCCGTTCCTTTGCAGGAAGCAACCGTGCCTGAAAACGCAACTATTGCGATCGGTTCTCTTTGAAATAGACTGGACAAAAAGTGATGACCATGCACCCACAGTCCTGTTGCTTTTTAAGAGCTCCAGATTTTCTTTTTGTAAGCAGCAGCGGTTGCTGTTTTCGCCTTAACCATTCTTTGAACAGATTATTAAGGGCCTAACGTTACCCGTGTGCGCGTGATCATCCTTTTATCATCACATTTTTCACCTGCTTCCTTTCCATACAGTTATTTTTGTTAATATGGTTTAATTATCTTTTTTTTAACATTAACATTGTTTTAATAGGAAATTAACTCCCCATTTATGTGTAGTTAACTGGGGATATGAGACCTTTCGCCAAGACACTGACTGTGCATAATTTTAGATACAGTACATGACAATAATTTTTTTTGTTGAATAAAAAGTGCACGTGTACAGCTATATTTTGCTTGTTTTGACACATTGTTTAAAATTTGTTGCAAAGAAATACTAATTAAAAACATTTTTTTTGGTGTGGTCAGAGATAAATTTGGCAAATCCTTAATTTTGGAGCGCTAAAACGTCATGTGAAATAATAAATAATTGAATGCCACAGAATACTATGGTATCAACTATATTGAACTGATAAACTGTAATAGGTACTGTAGTATACTTAAGTTTTTACTACAGTAAACTGTGGTGTATTGTAGTGTAATATAGTTGAAAACATAGTACAGTAGAAAACATAGTACAGTATTTATTTACTAATTTATTTACTAACACAGTTGATGTTTTACAACAGAAACTATAGAACTAGATTTATTTAAGATCTTTACTAAAGTATGGTACGATAACCATAAATTAATATGGTGTTTCTTCATGTGGGATTTGCTGCAAAAATTATTATATTAAATATTATATTAAAGTTATTCATTTAAAGAAAGGGCGGCAAGTCCTGGCTGGGTCAGTTGGCATTTCTGTGTGGAGTTGGCATGTTCTCCCTGTGCTGGCGTGGGTTTCCTTTGGGTGCTCCGGTTTCCCCCACAGTACAAAGACATATGGTATAGGTGAATTGGGTAAACAAAATTGATCATAGGGTATGAGTGTGTGTGAATGTGAGGGTCTATGGGTGTTTCCCATAGGGTATGAGTGTGTGTGAATGTGAGGGTCTATGGGTGTTTCCCAGTACTGGGAAAGGCATCCACTGCATAAAAGCATGTGATTCAGGCGACCCCTGATAAATAAGGGACTAAGCTGAAGGAAAATAAATGAATGAATGAATTTAAAGTAAAAGCGGCACTATTGACTTTATCTGATATTTGTTGTTCTCAGAGCAACCATTGGCATGTTTCGTGAAAATAATGAAATTAAAGCATGTTTTGTATAAATTTATACAATTTTATATAAATTTATCAACAGTCAATATTTTCAGATTTGTCAGGCGTTTTAATAATTATGGCCACTGCTGTATGAATAGCAGATGACTAACATGATCATGTATTCTTTTGTTTATATATGTGTGTGTGTGTGTGTGTGTGATTGCAGGCAGTGGCCGAGGATGGAGTGAGTGTTCTCGTTCATTGTTCAGATGGATGGGACAGAACAGCTCAGGCCTGTTCAGTGGCTAGTGTACTACTAGATCCCTACTACAGGACTATTAAGGGATTGATGGTAATAACTGATATGTGATTCATGCAGGTGTACACTCACCAGCCACTTTATTAGGTACACCTGTTCAGCTGCTTGTTAACAAACATTTCTAATCAGCTAATCACAGTGCTGCAACTCCATGCATTTAGGCATGTAGACATGGTCAAGTTGACCTGCTGCAGTTCAAACTGAGCATCAGAATGGTACTAGTAAGGCACTATTAAGGTGTACCTTATAAAGTGGCCGGTGAGTGTATATGTCTATATGGCACAAACAAGTAGCCCCATTTAGTTCCACTTTTGACAATATGCATGTTCCATTACCATTTTATTGAGGAAAATGTATATTGTGATTATTACTGGACGTTACAGTGGCGCAGTGTGTAGCACGATCGCCTCACAGCAAGCAGGTCGCTGGTTCGATCCTCGGCTGGGTCAGTTGGCATTTCTGTGTGGTGTTTGCATGTTCTCCCCTTGTTTGCGTGGGTTTCCTCCGGGTGCTCCGGTTTACCCCACAAGTCCAAAGACATGTGGTATAGGTGATTTAGGTGAGCTAAATTGTCCGTAGTGTATGAGTGTGTATGGATGTTTCCCAGTGGGCAAAAGTGGACGATTTTAAAATGTTTTAGACCCCTTATTTACTTGATTTCAATGTCATTTGAAAAAAAAAATTTTAATCAGTATTTGAGCGTCTTCTTTCTTGTAGGTTCTGATTGAGAAGGACTGGGTGTCGTTTGGACACAAGTTTTCTCACAGGTTTGCGTTTCTCATTTTTATTTGCACATTTATGGCCTCACGTACTATTCAAAGTTGTTTTTTATTCCTTGAATTGGCTAACTGAATTGTAGAACATTCTGTGAATCTCCTCTTCTGTGTTTGTAGTGCATGAATAACGTACAAAACCAGAAAGGCCTCATTCCTTGTGTCATAGCAGACACCGTGACTAAAACATCAGTCATGCAGTATGCACTCTTAGACTGTGCGTCTGTAAACTTTACGTGAGCCGCAACACTCTGTGTATGAGATGATATAGGGTCAGTTTAACCAAAAATGTTCAGTTTAGTACATGTATCACAAAAAAGAGAAACTTTCAAGAATGTTTAAGCTGTCCAATATACTTAAAGCTTACTGTTGCAATGGGAAGTCACGCTTCACAGTTTAAGCTTGTTACGTCTTAGTTTAATGTCAATTTGTTTATTTGTTTATTTGATAGGGACAGTGTACATTAATTAGCATTTCTGCAAATGCACCAGAATTAGCCAGAAGGCTATTTTTTATCTGTTGTCCCTGAACAACCTAAACAATACAAAAATGATATAGTCAATCAAGCATAGTTATAAAGCATCAAAATAGACATAGTTATGTAGATCTTAATAAAAACTGTAAGTGTACAAATTAAACTAAAAACACCAACATTATGTAATAGAGATAAAATAGTTAAAAGACATTTAAACAATAAATCATTAAGATGGCAGGCACATATGGTAACATGCTGGGTAGGTTCATGCTAATAAGAATGATGGCACGTGTGATGCTCTATAAACCAGATTTTTAAAAGTTTTTGAAAATATTGAAAGAGGTTATGATGGTTAATGATGAACTGACAATAAGTCTTATTATGACACACCAAAGTGGTACAGTATATTTAAAGTGGACGTATTATGCCCCTTTTTGCAAGATGTAAAAAGTCTCTGATGTCTCTAGAGTGTTTATGTGAAGTTTCAGTTCAAAATACACCACAAATAACTTGTCTTTGAAGCTGCCCCTTTTAGCCTTTGTTACGATCTGTGCCATTTTGGTTACTGCCGCTTTAAAATCAAATGAGGTTGTTTTTTAAAAGTGCTTCATAAATAAATGAACTTGAACGTATTCATATTAAATTAATACTTTTATTAAAATCTTCTACCTTCAGATATGCTCATCTTGACGGTGACCCTAAAGAGGTTTCTCCAGTCATGGACCAATTTCTGGAGTGTGTGTGGCAGTTGATGCAGCAGTTCCCCTGTGCGTTTGAGTTCAACGAGCGATTCCTAATACAGCTGCACATGCACATCTACTCCTGCCAGTACGGGAACTTCATCGGCAACTGCCAGAAAGAACGGAGAGACTTGAAGTAAGAAAAACAACAGCATTTTGCTTGAAGCAGCTGCGTGAGCACCTGCAGCTCAGCATGTCCGATCATGCAGGCTAACTGCTAGGATATGGCTTGACAGAAGTTTGAACCATCTACTTTTGTTTAAACATAGCTACTTTTAATCATCCAATTGGGATGGTTATAGAGCTACTATTGGTTTTATAGATGACCAACATTCTGTTTATTGGCATACTGCCCTCATTCATTTTCCTTCAGCTTGGTCTCTTCATCAGGGGTCACCACATCAGAATGAACCGCCAACTTATCCAGCGTATGTTTTACACAGCAGATACCCTTCCAGCTGCAACCCAGTACTGGGAAACACTCATACACACTAATTCACACACATACACTATGGCCAATTTAGTTTATTCAATTCACCTGTACTGTGTGTCTTTGGACTGTGCCGGAAACCGGAGCACCTGGAGGAAACCCACGCAAGCACTAGGAGAACTTTCAACTTAAACAAAAATGCCAACTGACCCAGTCGGGCATTAACCAGCGACCTTCTTGCTGTGAGGCGACAGTGCTAACCGCTGAGCCACCGTGTCGCCCCATACTGCCCTTAAAATGGCAAAATTCATTCAGATGCTACTACAGCTATGCAACATTGATGAATAAAACAGACAACGGGTCCTCATTTGCTTACACTGTAAAAAAGTGAAGCTTCAAAATGTCCCAGGTATGATCGCTGTCACCTTTTGGATGATAGTGCCAACAGAAGTGATCATGAACTGGGGCTACAGTATCAAAGTTCTACTTAAACTCCATTACTAAACTCATATCGTTTTTTTTAAAGCACTGCATGAAGTAAAATCAAACTTAGTCAGCAACAAAAACACTTGGACATTTATCAGTGTGTGAGGAACTACCTAAAATGGTGGAAACTCTGTACTTGAATTTTTTCCCCCAGTTTGGCTCATCTCCCAATTGTTCGCTTGGAGAGGGTGGAGTGTATGGGCTATACTGTAGCCAGATCGAAATATTTTGGCTTCACTTTTTAAGTTGTGACATGCACAGTGGGTGCACAGAGTCCACAAGGAAACAAAGTCCCATTATGAGAACCTCTAATAAAGCGCTGATACACACCGAGCTGACATTGAAGAACTGGTGAAAACTTGAACACATTACAAAGGTTACATCCAATAGTCAACTAATAAGTACACTCAAGGGTTTAACTTTGGTTTGAAAAGTGGGGGGACACAAAATAAGTACAAATTTGAATCCCATTCCCTGTATTTACATATATTTAGGGACTATGGGGATACAAAATGCAAGAAAAAATGGGCTGATTAAACAAATGGAATTTTAAACTTACCGAACAATGTAAAAAAACAACATAAAACATTAAATGTGTGTGCTGAATCACTTTTTTGTAATACCAACTGCAGATAGACAGAACAAAGTCAACAATAGGGGTTCAGTTAGTGCCAATAATGTCATAACATGCAAAATAGGGTGCTTGTCTGCTTAGTTTAAAGACCTTATAGGCAAGAGGTCTGCAATCTGAAGCAAGATGATGCACTGGATCAGATTCAATACGTAGTGGGCATTAGAACACCAATGCTACTGTGACGGTTGCGTTTAGGGTTAGGGTGAGTGAAGACGTTAATAATTGTGAGAATAGGGTTTAGTGTTGGGGTAGGTGTAGACATAAGTAAGACAATGGGTAATTAATTAATAAATTAATATAAATGATTCTCGTTTCTAGCAACAAAAGCTTGCGCATCCGCGTACAAATCCACTATGTATTGGAGCTGATCCAGTATGTCATCTTTCTACAGGCTGCAGCGAGGACACAGTCTTTTAAAGAGCCCCTATTATGGGTTTTTGAGAATGACCTTCGATGTAGTGTGTAACACAGCTCTCAGTGAAGTGAAATTTCCAGCTAAGGCTTAAATCTGAAAGTGCAGTGTTTAAAAGTATTGATTCATCTATAAAAGAGTGGACCCAGAGTGCTTCAAATGAATTGTATTGATAACGAGTCTTTAGCGGATTCGGCGTGATGTCAATATGAAACTTAAGCCCCGTCCAATTGTTGCACGCGCAATCCAGGAAAATTGGAACCTGCGTCCCTGCCCACAAACGCAGTAGCAAAGAAAGAGGAAGACAAGCACTGTAGCAGACGCCGGTTGGATCAAGTCACGCTGTGCTCAGCTGGATATTATTGATAGTGTGAGGGAAAGTTAGGGTTATTTTCTCTACCCAAAGATGAGGCTGTGAGGAGTCAGTGGTTGAGGTTTATTTTTGCAAAAATACCTCAGCATTATAGCCCAGCCTTGTGCTGTTCGAGTGCTTCTGGAATCTACATGCTTACAATGGGGCATTCGTCAGCAGTTTGTTAAAGGATCAGAAAAGAATGTAGGAATGTAAGGGACTATGTCAGTACATGGATCAGTTTCTTCCTCCATTTCACAAGTGTAAGGAAATGCGATTAAAATAGTACCCTCCTTGTTTACTCTAGCTTGCAAATTATGTATTTAATTGTGCTTTGTTACTTGTAACCGCTTGTACTGTATCTGGTTAACTCTTTATATTCTTATATCACATCTAAAACCGCGTGCCGCTTTGTTTACGGATTTAAATGCATTTGTGAGCTCGCGTTCCACTGCCGTTTGTCGTTGCTATGACCACCATCAGCTGTTCCTACACACATGCAGTGGTCAAGGTTCAGAATAGTTCAGCTTTTGCCACTGTGTGGATAAATACTGAATGTGTGTCACTGTTTTACTTATGGTTAAGAATAGAGCAATATGCTGGTGTTTAACTGCATTGGGCTCACACACATACCTGCCAACATCTGTCCCTGAAAATCCGGGAGACCGGGGGGGTCAGGTTCAGGGCTAAGGTGTCCGAATAACACTGTTGAGAACCGGGTACTGTTTACTGTGGTGTTAGTAACTACTATAAAGCGTTTTTGGGCGGCCGCTGCGATCGGATCCTATACCAATATGGGCGAACGATCACTGAACGATTCATATGGGAGTCGCTGGGCTAATTAGTTAAAATTAAATGCATATTTTAAGACAATAAAAGTGTTTTTTTGACCTTGCATGCATATCAGCCTGTTGTTGGAGACTCTTAAAACCAAAATATAACCCTTTTTAATGTATAATAAGCGCTCTTTAAGGGGTGATGTAGAATTCAGAACCCCTGGTTATTAGGGACACCAGTGGCTGCTAAATTAACTACAGCTAGAACATATAGAACTGAGCATGATTTTCCCAAATAAATCTTCAATTAGAAGTAAAAAGATGCTGTAAATACTTTTGCATTGATACACTGACAACATTTTGACATCCCAGACTTTTTAAAGAAATAATTTGCGTTTATTACTTTATGTGATGTAAGGAATAAAATATTCTGTTGTCTAGTAAAATCACATTTCATAACTCTTATTTAGGTGTATTTTTCCATTTTAGTAAGAAGCTTTTGACCAGAAAAATTCACAAAAAGTTTAAGCAGTATCCATATAACTTTGGAAATGGCAGTTACATTAATATTAAACTCGAACCTTCTACAGAGGAACAGAGGTTGACATCCGATTAGCTTTTTATGATTGCGATAAGCCTTTGATGCAGCTCATTTTTTTAAACAAAAGGTGAAGCAGCTGTTGAATTACCTCAGTTTTGATACTTTTATGTGTTTATTTACTGATTCATTGTGCACTGCACAGGTTACAGGAGCGAACACATTCTCTGTGGCCACACCTGTGGGAGAACAGGGCTGAATACACCAACCCTCTGTACAGGACAGACCACAGCCAGACACAGGGGGTTCTCAGACCTCTCACCACTGCCTACTGCTTCAAGTAAGTCAAGTCATCTCCATGGCCCTGCATGTGCTTTTATAGGATCTTCAAACATTCTTGCATAGGCTCTTTTTTTATTGGTCATGCTTCTATGCGAATTGGCTCAGATATTGAACACAGGGTTCCCACACTTTCATGAACAGCAAATTCAAGGACTTTTTAAAAGTACTATTAAATTTAAATCAGGCACCTTTGTAATTAATATCCCAGCATATGTAGCATCATGAAAGTCTTTACTGTACTTAACAATTCACTTACACGTAATATTTATGTAAAAATTGGCTTTTTTTGTTTTGTTTTAAACAGTCATGTTAAAAGAACTCAATAACATTTGTTGAAGATATAAGATTATTTTAAGATTTTAATTAAAGAATTTCTGTTTTTAATTCTGTTTTTGACAATTGTTGAAATAAAACCATAAACAAATTACTTCAAATTTAATACAAGCACTTTTAAGGACCTATGCTTGTATTTAAGTACTTTCCAGGGCTTGAATCCATATGTCTGAAACTCAAGTACTTCCAGGACGTGCGAGAACCCTGTAAAGAGCTCTATAAAAATAAGAATGAGACAATTACATTAAAAATTGGATGGGAAAAAATGCAGTGACACTTTGGCATCATATTTCTTTTTCCAGCCATTGTAGCTGCGGAAAGGTGTTGTCAGTATTATTATTTTTACATTCAAATGAACTTGCACAAAGAAAATACTGTTATGTTTTTATAATATGTGTTACTGTTTGTCTTGTTGCCTTTAATGATTTAATTTAGGCTAATCCAGTCTCACCGATGCTTATAACTCTGCATTATGCTTATGTATTACCTTGGGTCAACTAGATTTTCAGTCTCCATGTTTCTGATCCAAAAGTTTCAAGCGTGTTCCAGCAATTTTCAGGAGGGGGGAAAGATTAAAAAGTTGTTTTGAGTGGTTACCTGAAGGCAATGGATAGAAATGGATCAAAGTTTAACTTGTTGAAACGCCCAAGAAAATATATACTCACTGGCCACTTTATTAGGTACACCTGTCCAACTGCTAGTTCATGCAAATTTCTAATCAGCAAATCACATGGCAGCAACTTAATGCATTTAGGCATGTAGACATGGTCAAGAAGAACTGCTGCAGTTCAAACCGAGCATCAGAATGGGGAAGAAAGGTGATTTACGTGACTTTGATCGTGGCATTGTTGTTGGTGCCAGACGGGCTGGTCTGAGTATTTCAGAAACTGCTGATCTACTGGGATTTTCACGCACGACCATCTCTAGGGCTTACAGAGAATGGTCCAAAAAAGGGAAAATATCTAGTGATTTCTGCTACGACATTCGGATGGTAGGGTTAGAATTTGGCGTCAACAACATGAAAGCATGGATCCATCTAGCCTTGCATCAACAGTTCAGGCCGGTGGTGGTGGTGTAATGGTGTGGGGGATATTTTCTTAGCACACTTTGGGCTCGTTAGTACCATTTGAGCATCGTGTCAACGCCACAGCCTACCTGAGTAGTTTTGCTGACCATGTCCATCCCTTTATGACCACAGTGTAACCATCTTTTGATAGCTACTTCCAGCAGGATAACGTGCCAATGTCATAAAGCGTGAATTATCTCAGACTGCTTTCTTGAACATGACAATGAGTTCACTGTACTTAAATGGCCTCCACCATCACCAGATCTCAACCCAAATAACCACCTTTGGGATGTGGTGGAACGGAAGATTCACATCATGGATGTGCAGCCGACAAATCTGCTGCAACTGCGTGATGCTATTATGCCAATATGAACCAAAATCTCTGTGGATTTTCCTGTACCTTGTTGAATCTATGCCACGAAGAATTAAGGCAGTTCTGAAGGCAAAACGGGGTCCAACTCGGTACTAGTAAGGTGTACCTAAAAAAGTGGCCAGTTAGTGTGTAAAGTATTTTATTACACCAAGCATTGGCCTGGAAAGACTTTAACTTCTACATGACATATTTAACATATCTGTCTTTTAATCTCTTCATGATTTACTTCAGTTATAATTAAAGGTCAAGTTTTAACTAAATAGCTTAATTAAAAGATAACACATACCTCCATACATCACACTTACAATTTAGTGTCTCATATTTGCATAATTTGAATCTTTTTGCATGTTCTTTTGGTTCTACAGATTATTTTCATTCATTAAAGCTTAAGTAAATGTCTATGAATATAAATGTTTTCTTAGCAAGCAATTAAAGACGTGATAGCACTAAAACGTTTTAAAAATCAGTTAATATGCTTCAGAAAAATCAATAAAAAGCATGGTATAAACATTTTGGGAGCCTTTATGTTTGATTTTTATGTTTATGCTTTTTTTTTAAATTATTCATTTGTTATTAACCCTTTATTTGCCATCCTAAATGCATTATGTGCTTGAAATGGGTTTGTTGGGTAATAATGCACAATAGAGGATAATGAGCTGGGAATGATGTTATAGGTTTTGGAAGGGGATGTATGGCCGCGCAGAGAGAAGTTTGTCTTCCCAGCAGTCTCCAGCAGACTGTCTGAACGCAGTGAGGGAGGAGTCACAGCAGCTTGAGGAGGAGCTTACAGCCCACCAGGAGGTACCGCGGGAGACGGACGCTGGCCAAGGCATACACTTGCATGCATAAATATATCACATATGTACTATTTTAAAGGGGTCCTATTATGCTTTTTTACATTTTTAGTTGTGTGCAAACCAATTGCATAAGGGACCCACTCTATATACCAGTAAACACTGTTTCTAAACGTCTTAAAGGGGCTATATGATGCAATTTCATGT
The DNA here is from genome assembly GCF_903798145.1 of Danio aesculapii. Taxonomy (NCBI): domain Eukaryota; kingdom Metazoa; phylum Chordata; class Actinopteri; order Cypriniformes; family Danionidae; genus Danio; species Danio aesculapii. Next base: position 44,545,281 of record NC_079435.1, read on the forward strand.
TTATATTTGTCTTTGAAGTTCTATGAATTGATCATGCATAGATATGATTTGTGAAGATCCACACCTTCCTACAATGCCTCGTTCAAACACGCCCCTACAAATCTACATCATGTCGGTGAGAGAATAGTCAAAACACTGGCCAAAGATATACGCAAAGAAGGCTAAAGAAAAATTGCTTTGTTTTTAAAACAAAGCCTTACCAATTCCTATGTTGTGACTTACAGTTGAAGTCAGATTTATTAGCCCCCCTTTGAATTTAGTTGTCTTTTTTAAATATTTCCCAAATGATGTTTAACAGAGCAAGGAAATTTTCACAGTATGTCTGATTAAATTTTTTCTTCTGGAGAAAGTCTTATTTGTTTTATTTTGGCTAGACTAAAAGCAGTTTTTAATTTTTTAAAAACCATTTAAGGTCAATATTATTAAGCCCTTTAAACTATATATTTTCCAACTGTCTACAGAACAAACCATCGTTATACAATAACTTGCCTAATTACCCAAACCTGCCTAGTTAACCTAATTAACCTAGTTAAGCCTTTAAATGTCACTAAGCTGTATAGAAAGTGTCTTGAAAAAAAATCTAATAAAATATTATTTACTGTTATCATGGCAAAGATAAAATAAATCAGTTATTAAAACTATTATGTTTAGAAATGTGTTGAAAAAAAATCTTCTCTCAGTTAAACAAAAATTGGGTGAAAAAATAATTAGGGGGGCTAATAATTCTGACTTCAACTGTAAATTGAAGTATAACAACACAGATTAGTTAGTTTCATTTATTGTTTTGATAGTCATAATGTAAAAATAATTACTTGGACATTAATATGCTGTTCAGATTTAAGAACTTCTGAGAGCGTGCCTTTAACTAGGGTAACTAACTGTGTGTGTTCGCTCCTGTTTTTAGTTTACAACAAGTAATTTTAGTAAACAGTTAGTTTAATAATCCATGTTTCCAGTCATCATTATTTTCTGCTAAGAAAAAAATACAGAACACAAGAAACCGTAGTAGCAAAGTAGATCAACGTAATTTTCTGGATCTTATTCGGCTTTAACTTGTTAAGGTAGTAAGTGTAAACATTTCAATCAGACATTTGAGGTAATGTAATGTGTCTTTAACTTCAATGGTCATGTTGTTGAAGCACACTCGCCATGCAAGAATTAAACTTTGCCCTATCTGATCATAGTTTGAAGGCCAAAGAAACAAAAAGCAAATATTCTCTTACTAGTCCTGGTTTAGTTTTGCGGTTATCAGAGTAGAAACGAAAGCTAATTAATGTATGAATTTAATCAAATCTGTGAACATCAGTTAACTTATATATATATATATATATATATATATATATATATATATATATATATATATATATATATATATATATATATATATATATATATATATATATATATATATATAAAGTGATTTTGCTGCTTTAACATTTACTCCATATTTGTAACTGTAAAAACTGTTCACCAAAAGGGTGTAAATCTTAAAAGTTTTTTTTGTTGTTGTTGAAATTATGTAAAAAGTGGATGAAAGTGGTCAAAGAGATTTATTTAATTGCCAGGTAACTGGTGTTTTACTTAAAGTGGACCTATTATGCAAAAGTCACTTTTACAAGTTGTTTAATCAGTTTTGTGGCAACATCTGTGAATATAACCAGCTTCTAATAGTACAAATTTATTCATTTTATTTTATTATAATCACACTTCATAAAAAACGTCTGCAGAAACACTTTGATTGACATTCTCCTTTTTGTATGTGTCATCAGAGGGGTAAAACTCCGTCCATTAGTGACGATCTCTCCCTTAGCCTAGGATGTCTTGTTTTTGAATCTGCCACTATGCTGACACTTTAAAAAGAGGGCTGGGAGCACAATCTCGTTTGAATTTAAAGCGACAGCCACCAAAATGGGACTATTGTAATCAAAACCTAATAAGGGGTAGTTTCAAAGAGTTATAAACATTATTTATAAGGTATTTTGAGCTGAATCTTCACATACACACTCTAGGGACACCGTCTTTTTTTTTTACATCTTGTAAAAGGAGGCATGCTAGGTCCCCTTTAATACCAGTCTGTCTGTGTGTGCAGATATATATATATATATAAAGGGGGTCAAACTGTACAAGGATTTTTAAAAGCCTGCAAATGTTTTGCTTGTTGTTGCCTGAGTGATCTCTTCTTGAAAGGGTGTGGAAGCTCATTTGCATTTAAATAAACACACAAAAAAGGTTTTCTTCAGCCCAAAAAACGGCCATTTACAACATGATCTGTAACAAATTACAAGCTGAAACTTCAGAGACTTTTACTACATCTTATAATTAGAGCATAATAGAACCCCAATTGAGTATGGGTACACAATTTATTCCCATATTACACATTCAAAATACTATGTAGCATCCTAGTGTTTCATTTCAAACACAATCTATTAGAATTTGTCCCTTCCATGTAAAACTGACCAACTTTGTCTCTTACAAACGTACTCACCTAAACAGAGACTTGCTCAGTTGAAGGAGAAGAAAACTTCAGGGGAGAGGAAGAAGATCAGCAGGTTGTCTGAACGCGTCCGCCGTCCCATTCCGAATGAAGGTGAACTCGGCAGCCCTCAAGACTACTTCAGCACCCCGAGAGGCGAGAAACACACTCCTTCCTTCACACTGCCGCTAGATTTAGCAGCCCAGACCAAGAACGGTGACCCCGATGACCTTTCAACCTGCAGTGATTTGGAGTCAGGGGTGGCTGATCTCAGCAGCCATTCCTCCAGTGCTGGAGATGACAATAAAGACCCCGATTCTGAAGACGTGGTTAAAATACCTGCCTGAATTAAACAGAACTGGGATAAAAGCACAGTAACGGGTACCGAACTGGGAACTGTGTTGTCTTTAAATGTTATTTTATTTTTAATGAACATGTGAATTTATATTTAAATACAGTATGTGCACAAGTACACATGTCATAAAACAGTCTGAGGAAAAACACCTTATTCCAGTATCGCATTATCACAGTATTTTAAGTTTTGGTTTCACTGTGTATTTCACTGATGATTTTATTTATTTATTTGGTCTTGACGTTTTCTATAGCTATGTTCGGAACAGCATATTATCATACTACTCATGCTAATGCACAAAACATATATCGGAAATGCCCCAGCAGGCACAGGACGTCAAATAATGTCAGATTGATGTTGTACCCCAATGTTGTGGGGACGTTACATTTTTTTTGGAAATGAAAATCGGGTTGACATCAGAACACAACATCAGGTCGACATCAAGGTCCAACCTAATATCAACATCTAATGATGTTACATCTTGACATGTGTGGGCGTTACCACTATGACGTCTATCAGACATTGGATTTTGGTTGCCATAACTGACATATAAATGTTAGTATTTGACATCAATATGACGAAGCAACCTAAAAATCAACCAAATATCAACGTCATTTAACATCGTTATTGGACGTCAAAATAACATTGTTCTTAGATGCTAGCAAGACATTGAATTTTGGTCACCTGATTTCATGACCTAAATCTAACCTAATATTAACGTCTTATGACATTGTGTACCTGCTGGGTCAGAATATGTTTTACTTTTGCCAAATTTCACGCTTGCTTCTTAAAATATTGCATCTACAAAGCAATACAAAAAGTCGTTCTTGACTGCCAATATTTCTTTCTTTTCCATTTTTTGTTTGGTAACCCCAGAACTTTTATTTTGTTGGTAAACTGCAATGTAATAACTTGCATTTCCAGTTGGATGTGAGGTTACAAGTGAACCAACTGCTCCAAGACACTGAAAACACTGTTACAATGAGCTGCTCATGTGTAAATAAACCACATTATGTTTTTGAGCAGTACAATTAATACAATAAAAAATTACCAGGGCAATTTGTGTCACATTTGTCATCACATTTTAGGCCCTGACATTTTTTTTTGGGAAGTGTTTTCTTAGACAGTATATAGAGTATGCTAGTATTCCATTCCAAACATAGCCCATATCTTCATGGAATTTGGACTGTGCCTACCAAGACCATCAGATTTCCAACCTGTGTGTTTCATCTTCAGTATAAATCGTGAGAATTTATTGTACATGTGAAAACGAGAACTGTATGGAAGTGAGAAATGTATGGCAGCCACACCACATTTACTTCCCATTTCTGTACCTGTAGACAAACAATAGACAATCAATCCCTGTGATGAACATTTCAACTACACCGGTAGATTTGTCTGGATCCTAGAACTATATTCATTTGTTGGGCAAAGGCTCTCAATAAACAACAATTACAACACAAGCCGATTTTTGCATACTTTTCACTTCAAGATCTGCAATGCTAATTGTATAAATCTGGGTGTGTTTAAGTTAAAGTATATTTTTAATGAAGAACATTTTGAAATGTGAAGCAGAAATAAACTGAACTTCAATATGACTTTTTCCCCCTGAACAGGTTTCTTATACGCAGTCCTGCAATTATTTGTAACTAAACACAAAGTATTTTTAAAAAGGTGCGTCCGAAGTCTCATACTTTCCTACTATATAGTATGTGAAAAACAGGATGTGAGTCAAGTAGTATAGTCGAATTCATAGAATTTGAAATCAATAGGCAAGAAATACCCGAATGACCTACTATTTCAAGGGAGAAGTGCGCATCAAATGGACAATTGGTGCATTCCGAACAGGATATTCAGTTAAGCCCTAAATTATTACTACAGGGCCATGAATAATTTTATGGCTTGACTGTATCACACTCTGAAGGGCACTTCAGAGCGAAAACAATCATGGCCGCCATATTGAAACGTTGTTCCAAACCGAAGTGCTCAAAACTGGCCAATTTGAAGGGCCCTTTGAAATAAAGGCACCCATAAATTTACCTATACATTAGGGTTGGGCGATGTCGACCAATTTGGCATTGTACGATGTCTAATGTAAAACATCGCAATGGACGATGGCATCGTCGTTGTAGGCAGCGGTGAATTTATTTTATATGAATAATTAATTAATTTATAACAAATTCATATTTTGTAGGCTACCGTTTGACCTGCATGGTCTTTTTATTACCCATAACCAAATCATAAATAAATAAAGATAAGTAACACACAAATTACCACCTGTCAATCACTTTTTTCGCAGGACATAAATAGGCAGAGAGATCTATGTTGTTATAATGGCGTTGACAAACTTGGTTGGTAAAAAAAGGTGCACAACCAACAGGAATCAACCAACAGTATCTGAGGGTTTCGCTAAAATTTGGTCTTGACGTACAAGTGTGAAAGCGAAAGATTAAAGCAGTGTGTACTGTAGCTGTGACACAATACCTGATAGATTCAAAAGATGGAAGAGCCATTAGATAGAGACAAGATTAATTAAATATCAATATTACCAACTATAGTGAGACGCGACCCAGCGGTACATCCTTGATAAACTGTCCGAGGTGCACTGCTCTCTGGGGTTTTGTGCTCAAAGCACCTGCTGACTGCCTGGAGCTCAGACATGGGCATATGCTGCAGGGCATACCTGTGTGTGTGTGCGTTTTCAGCAGTATAGTGTGGACACAGATCTTTTCAGAAATGCTAGGTGAATCGCCAGTGTGGACGTGCATCCACGTTTGCCAATTCAAAACAAAGACGCATTAGTGTAAACGGGTCCTTAAGTGTGTATTTTTCGCTAGAGGATTGCTGCTGCGAGGGAGACGGGGCAGAAGATCGTGATGCCGGCTCAGCATGGTGAGGTCTATTGGCCATTGGCGATGGACGATGGCATAGTCTATCGACCCAACCCTACTATACATGTATGTTTAGTATTTTTCTATGAGCAACTACTGTAAATTAAAAATATAAAAATTTCAATAAAAACATAGTTCTAAATGAACTAATTATAAATAAATAAAATTGTAATTGCATAAATATGTGAATACATTCATGCATGCATAAATAAACTCAGCGTTTTGTGGGTTTCAACAAGTGAACAAAATCTATGATGAAGGCACACATTTGACACCCTTCATCCCTTAGAAGCTGTCACACAATCCCTACTCAAGTAGTATGTGATTTCGGATGCAGCTATGTTCTCAATGATTTACACATGCCTTGTCTATAGTTGTCTTTGCGTACTTCACCATTATTCAGAAACTGAGCTTTTTATTATTGCTTTGATAATATCATTTTTATATCATTCCTTCATTCATTCATTTTCTTTTCGGCTTAGTCCCTTAATTATTCAGGGGCCACCACAGCGGAATGTACCGTCAACTTATCCAGCATATGTTTTATGCAGTGGATGCACTTCCAGCTGCAACCCATCACTGGGAAACACCCATACACTCTTTCACACACATGCACTACGGACAATTTAGCTTACCCGATTCACCTATAGCGCATGTGCTTGAACTTGTGGGGGAAACCGGAGCACGTAGAGGAAACCACCGCGAACACGGGGAGAACATGCAAAGTCCACCTTCTTGCTGTGAGACAGTAGCCCTACACACTGCACTGCCCCCATTTTTATATCATAATACTGATAATTATTTGAATGTTATGGCTGATAACTTATAAATACTCCAAATTAATGGGCAAAAGTGTTAAAAAAAAGTTAACAAAACATTAAAATGATCTTTTTTAAATCACTACAAACAAATTTAGGCATCACAACATGCGTTCACAGAGAATATCAGATTCAACTACCTTATTCCCGTTTTATATGTAAACAAGCATGAATGTCACCCAAGATGCAAAACCACAACAGGGATTATTCTAAATGTTTTATTAACCTATCAAATTAAATAATCATATAATACAATGTCTAATTATAATAAAGGCTTTTTTATCAACATTATTAAATACAGTATGTTTTTGTCGTATGTTTACGGCAGCATTAACATTGTTGAAAATCATCTTCAAGTGCTTACAAGGCCCAATCCCATTTGTCACAACTAATAAGCTTAGAACTCGGTTTCTGCTTCTGAACACTATTAAGAACAGATCTCGCTCTTCTGATTTCAGCCTTTGGTTCACAGTCAAGTCTGGGCCGTGCTCACGTCTGTTCTAATTAACCAGCGTGAGCGTAACACTTTTTAGGAATTCTGTGCAAAACAAATAATTATTATTTCATTATAGAATGGTGCCAAAATCTGTGTCGTGTGCATTTTACATTTGCCCATTCCAGACTGTAAACCACAAGATGCGCTGCTTGTCTCAAACCCACCGGTCTGCTGGTAGACTGATCCCAAACCTGCGATAAATCATATAATATTATGTTTAATATTAATGCAAGAGATGAAAACAAATGAAATAAGTGAAGCAAATGGAAATACCTTTGTGGGATGTTAAATTTAATGTGTGGCGGGAAACTGTCCATGTGTGTTCATACATTGCTGGAGTTTCTCCTCTTTGGCTCTTCTGCTATGACATAGCTGAACAGAAATAATGATGAAAAAAGATTAGAACATTGTCATGACATATTTTAGGAAGTTAGTATTTCAGATTGCACCATATAATTAGACTCAATGAAATACCATGGCAAGCATAGTTTGCTTCCTTTTATAGCAGGAAGTTGTAACGGAACATAATGTCTCATGAACATCATACTAGCCTCGTGAGATGAATTAACGGACAACCTAATCACGGTTGTAGGTGTGTGCGCACTTCTGAGTGTCTGTTGGTCACATGGTTTAAAAACTCTGTAAATTGAGCTATACTTGCTGGATCCATGTGTGTGGTCAGTTTGTTCTGTTACGCGTGAATGAGTGCTAGAAGGATCCAATGTGCAAGTAAAGATACTTTATTGACACAGTCAATATAGCATGGAACAAGTTCAAAACAAAACGGAAAATAAACCAACAAACATCAGGTATCCCGCTAGAACAGGGATCGGGGAAAAACGGACAGGAACTGAGAAGCTCAGGTGTCAGACGATACTCCACAGCAGCCCTGAACACAGACAGAGAGCAAATCAAAATAACAACGAACTGACACGAGACAAGAGACGTGCTGTCCAAATATAGCCGAAATAACGAGTCGCAGCTGGCAGGCTAATCAGGACAGCCGAACTCCACATAGCACGTGACCTAACACTGACGTAACAGACACACGTGGAACACCAAAACAAAACCATGTGACCAACAGACACTCAGAAGTGCGCACACACCTACAACCGTGACACTTACGGTATCTTTTTTTTAATAATTTTTTTTATTGGGATAGGATAGTGGAGGACAGACAGGAAAGTATTGGGAGCAGAGAAAAGGGGAAGGGTCGGCATAGGACCTCGAGCCAGTAATCGAACTCGAGTGCCGTGTGCACCATAATGTCGGTGCACTTAACCACTAGGCCAGTGGTCCTCACCCACCAGGCACTGGCACCAGTCCGTGGATCAATTGGTACGGGGGTCAATTATTTCCATTTTATTTATTATTTGAATTGGAACGTTTTTTGACTTTGGAAAATCTTTTATTTTGAAAAATGGCCGTATACTTTCGCTTACATCTCAGTCAAATGAGCAGCCAAATTTAACCCACAAGCAGCAAAATGAATAAGATGAGTAACAGGCGTCTTTGGAAAGTTTCTTTGCTAAGGGAAAAGGCCTAGTCAAGGGTGAGTGAACTGTCAAGGAATAGATTCGCAACCCATTTCTCAACAAATGAGGTGAATCCACTATGTCTGTGCAAGAAGATCAACTGCTTGAGATCGCAAATGATGGCGACATTTTAGGGACCGTTCGCATATCGTGTCTTTATTAGAGTTCGCGCAAGTTTGTTATTTCCAATGGAGGTGTGTGGTAGAGATCTGCGCGGGACTGAATTTTTAATCCCACTCGCGCCAGGTTTTATTCCACACCCAGTTGCTCCCGCCGTATATTCAGTCTTTGTTCACCCGCTGCCTGACTCGCCTCGTTTTCTACCCGACCCAACTGTTCCCGCAGAACTTTGATCTGGTTTCCAAAATTGGGTTTCCAAAATTGGGTACTACCAAAAGAGAGAGATAACAGATAAAAGTGTATGTTGTGCAAGGATTGTAGGCTAAATGTCAGTTTTGGTTACCCCTTTGTGATGAGACATGAGTGTCACAAGACGTGCGGTGAGGCACTGACTCTTTCAAAGTCAGATTTACAAACATATCAACTCAATATATTTGCCAACTACTGATTGCGTTTCATATATCATATCAGCATTATTTCTATACACATAGCAGGTACATATCGGGCCAAGGAAGAATGTAAAATGTATGGTGATTAAATATGCCTCCCAAAAAACACCCAGCTGGACGCTACAAAGTCCAGAGAGCCTATAACAAGCAAAATTTATTTGGAAATTTCTTCCCGCGATGCAAGAAATCTGATCGGGTCCCGCTGCCCTCTAACGTGCAGCTTGCGCGTGCAATAGGCGTGACGCGATCACACCATCCAGATGACACAAGTAAATGACTTCCAGGAGCGCATCGCGAGTCACGTGACAAGAACAGACAGATGAGCTTCAGCTTGTATGTTATATATTCATTTTGGTAGACTAATTATCTCAGACAAAACACAGAACACCCAAACACTGCAGTGGTTTGTAATTTTCTCCATAAATAAAATTTCTATCAGCGTGACAGCAATGTTTTGTCAGCTTGTTATCCTCTAAGAAAACGGTTGATGGCTGCCTCCCCCCCACCTCCGATCCGTGGTAATATTGTCAAGCGTTAACCAGTCCACGGTAATAAAAAGGTTGAGTCATGTCACTATATTGGTGCTGACAAAGCTTACAGTTTCAAAACAGTGTAGCATTTTGATTAAGCTTTAGTTATTGCATCAATAATAAAATTCTGACTGACAAGCCGAAAATGATTTCGATGTTGATAATTATTTCTGTGGCTGTTATATAATTACCTTAAAGTAATATGCTGACATAATACTGATACTTCATTTTTAAGAAAAATATCAATATATTGTGCATATACATCAGCATTTAACGCCCCAAGGTTGATAAATAAGTCTTAACATTCAATATAAATAATATTTCAAAAGAAAAGAGCTTCTAATTTCAAATAGCTGCTCGTATGGCATTATAAAGGGTCACAATATTATGTCAGAGTTCTCAATACAGGTTTAAATGCACCTGAGATTCCAAAACGATAGAATAAAATATAATAGAATAATCTGGCTATGAATATCTGTAAACCCCTCTCTTCCTTAAGTCAAGTCTGCTCTGATCGATCAGGTGGCCAAGTCTTTTTTGACTGGTCTTTCTGTGTCGGAACCGAAACTCCCATTTGAGAGTGTAAATATTTAAACTACTGAAAGCATTAAGAGACATGTTTATTTTCATTTAGGCAACTCAATATCAACTGTTTCAATTTCAGATGAGTTAAAAAAAACTGAATTTGGTGGAATAACCCTGATTTTCACAGCAAATTAAGGTATTTGTTATTCTGACCCATTATGGAAAAAAGCTCTAAATGACTATATTTTTATTTTGTGTTATAAAAGTGTTATAATAATAATAATAATAATAATAATAATAATAATAATAATAATAATAATAATAATACTATTAAATTAACATTTTACTTAAACTCATACCTAATAAATGCAGTAAATCCCAAAAAAGACTAAGAATTTTCAAGTGATCTCATTAACAAGCGAGTTTTGTAAAAATAAAAAAAAATCTATTATGTCCAGATTGGATTCAGAACATTGATTAAAAAGCCAGACTGAGGGAACTAAATCCATCAAACTCCATAGCTTGTACATAAATATACCTCTTTCAGCATTATATTCCGTAATATTAAGCAGTTATGCTATTTAATGTCTGATGATCACATCAGGTTGCATGTGCGTAAGCAATGCTTCTATGGCCCAATCCCAAATTACACACTTCATGTGCAGTTGCTGTGTAGTCTTACAATGGCTTCTATGTGCGAGTGTCTGTTTCAGAAGGCATTCTTTGTATCCTCACTGTACTGAGCAAACTTCTTCCTGACAGTCAATGTGTCATTTTTTCACAAAAGTGCAGATTTAGAGGAAAAGGGTTTAGTGTCCCATTATGTATTAAGCCAATTGCTTGTTTCTGCTTCCATGTTGCTTGTTTAAGGATCTAAAAAAAGTTGTTTTAGAAGATCCAACTAAATTGATGAATGGAAATTCCATCAGCGATGGGGAAAAAATTGTGTATATATATATATATATATATATATATATATATATATATATATATATATATTATAGTGCTGTACAATTTTTGAACATTGCTTATTACCGTTCTCTTTTCCATAAAGCTGGCTAGGAAGTCGTCAATCTCTGTTTTTCCTTCCAGAAAGTTCTCTGCTGTCTCCTCAGATTCTTCTTCAGCCTGATGAGCCGCTACCTTTAACCTGGCCTGCAACGCACTCAAACTGCAGCTCTGGAAAAAAAGACAATAAAAATTAACCAAAAAGGCTAAATTGTTTGCTTATTATGCTGACATTAAATTTATTTTTCAGTTCTATTTATCAAACAATCCTTAATAATAATAATAATAATCATAATAATAATAATAATAATAATAACAACAACATTAACACTTATTAAACATTATTAATAACTAAGCACCAGTAAGATAACAAAAAACACCGTTTATGAAGCATCAGTGAAAACAGAAATAATAATAGCCGATGATTTGATATCACAGGAATACATTTTTTAATTGTTAAAACAGAAAACTAGTACATAAATAGTCTATTATTAGTTTGTATGGTCATGCTGCCTTTGCTTTTGCCTTATAGCTATTGTATGTAAAGAATTATAATGTTGTGTTTAAGCATTTGTTTTATTTTATTTTGTTTTTATTTTTAAATCAAGTCTCCCTTGGACAGGTGTTGAGAACTAACAAGTCTGCTAAAACACTTAAACAAATGCATTTTGTTTGTCCCGTGGAATTGTGATGTCCATGTCAAATAAACATAAAATATTAGTTAAAAATATTAGTTTTGACTTTTTTTTAATCAAATAAATGCACCTCTGACAAACATAAGAAACTTTGTTTCATATAAGTTACCTAATCTTATCTAGAAAAACCAAATTTAACCTTCAAAAAAAAAAAGGCAAAACAATAGAGGCAGAAAAACCACCAACAGATAATATATTTATCATTTCCTTGTCCTACAGACACAAAATCAAATATGCAAATAATAAATGCATGTTGTAGGGTATTTATTTTCCAACTCTGAATATGTTTACCTCGCTGAGCTCATGTTGTCTTTGCATTTTGGTTTCAAATACCGACTTCATCTGGGTTAACTGTTCATACTGCAGAAGAAAAAACAAGAAAGAAAACACCAGATGTTTATTAGCATTCTCAAAAAGATGGTTGTTGACGAGAATGTAATTTAAAGTGAGTCTAATCTTATTTGAGTCCATTCATCAGTCATTATGTACAATAAGGGAATTATTTAAACGAAAAAATGCTATTTTAGACCCAAATATTTAAGCCCGTATAAGTGAAAGTACATACTTTACACAGCATCTCTTGTCTCTTGCCCTCCAACTGTGGCTCAAGCTGCAAGTTCTTCTCTGCAAGTAAAAATATATTCCTTCTGTTATTTGAAAAGCTGGTCTAAAAACATTGATCTCCTCTACACTGATCTGTATGACAAATGTGAGTTTAATGAGTATTAAAGCCTAGTGTGATGACTTAAATTATCTATAATATATTGAATGGGCTATATGCACTGCTAGTGTTTTTCAGCCATTGATAAACTTCTGGTGAAAGGTTTCTGTCAGTGTTTCTCAACCACATTCCTGGAGGACCAGCAGCTCTGCGTATTTTTCATGTTTCCTTAACCAAACACACCTGATTCGGGGTGATCAGCACATGAGCAGAGAATGAAAGAGCATTGAGACCGGTGATGGGTGTGACAGACAAAGGAGACATCCAAAACATGCAGTGTCGGTGGTCCTCCAGGAATGTGGTTGAGAAACATTGGTTTATGTCACAAGGTTCCTTTTACAGCATCGATGTTGTAATGTAATTAAAACATAATCAGTTAAATAGACTTAAGCATTCAATTAGTTGTTCAAGCTTAAAACGAGATGAAAGACTTTAAACACAAGCGCTGTCAGGAGCAGCAGGCAAAACTGTTGAAATACTATAGTGAAATACATTTATATATTTTGAAGTCTGTGTGCTATTTAATAATTCTAAAAACACTTGGATCAGTGGTAAATTTCTACAAGAAATTTTCAGAATTATAGATAGTGTGCTTTGTTCCAAAACAGCTACATTGGTGCATTTTCTTTTTGGTTTGCTTTCAAATTTCAAAATACACCAAAATTTGTTTATGCAAGTACAACTTGTCCTCTCATTGGTCAGAGTGCATCTGTTTATGTTCTACTACAACAACCATTAAAAAAACTGACAAGTGGCTTTATCTGTAGCTGTTTTGGCACACATTTTTAGCTGTCAATCTCACTCTTTTCATAGATTTTTTTTACATTATTGTGATACACCATTTGTTTCGTTATTAATGTATCTATTTATTTATGTATACACTGTTAAAAGTCATTTATTATCACTACTACTGACTGTGTTTGAAACAAAATAACATCAGCAGTTGAAAAAGCATGCGCTGTGGGTTACCATGGCGACACTCGTTGTGTTTACTTAAGATCCTACACGCTTATTTCACGCGGCCGCCCTTTTAAAGAACCAAAGCGAGGCTGAGGTGGGAAGAAACGCGGAAGTACAGGACCAGCACTGTAAACATTGCAGTGACATGCTGTGGACTACAAACCTCCAGCTGTTGCCGAGATTTCAAAATACAGATATGGTGTAAACATCACTTTAATATCAGTCATTATGTTTAATTTAAACAATTAAAAGCAATTTAGCATCAAACAACATCACAAGCTCTGTAAGTAATATGCTCAAGTGTCCTCCTAGGTTTCAGTTCATGGTAGCAGGTAAACAGAGGGGACGCTTCCCTGCTTCAGCCTATGTAACTTGGTGAGCGATAAACACTGCAGTCCTCTGTAGCACACCCTCGTGTTGTCCCGGTACTGAAGTTTTAAAACAGTCTAATTCCCGCTAAGTTAAAATTGAAGCGCCGCTGAGCGCGGATGACTCGACTGATCTTCACGGCTGCTTCGCGATCCAGTCTCCATGTATCTTGTGTTTGCACTCAGCTTACCGCTCTTCACCCAGTGCAAACACAGATACACGGAGACTGGAGCGCAAGCGCGAAACAGCCATAAGGATCAGTAGAATCATCAAGCAGATCGCTCGTCTGTGTTTGTGCTCAGTAAACAGCGGAGGGTGAACTGATGACCTTCTCGGCCAATCACAAGCATATCTGTTGAGCACGTGAACACAATGGCCAATCAGCGCTGTTTTAAGAAAGCCATCAACAGTGCTTTAAATGTTAGCGGGAAATTGACAAATTTTCTTTTAATTCAGTAACGTGACAAGTCTAATATAGTGAAAGAATCAGTTCATTAACTTGAGTTTGATAAATGGCATCTAAAACGTGTGTTTGAGAAAGAAAATGTTAGCTAACTAGTGCCGTTTCCCTTAACTTAGCTGAAAATGAGCTCTGATATCCCTTTATATTTTCACCATTCATTCAGTACGGACCTTCGGGTCACTCAGAAGGCGGTGAAATGATAAATTTGTGTCTCTTTCTATTCGCTGATAAGATATACAGCCAAGTACACAACGTTCTAATGTAACTCCCAACGATACTTCCGGGTTTCTTCCCACCGCAGCCTCGATTTTGCTTTTAAAAATGGCAGCCGCGTGAAATCAGTCTACTAAGCTGCGCCTGGGGAAAGACACTGAAGTCTCAATGTAATTTCATTTCTCTTGATAATTCAGGTATGTCTCATAAAAACTGAATATGTTTATTATAATTAATGTAAAAACCATGCGAGTACACATTTCCTATGTGTTTTGAAGTGAATAGCTTATTTACAGTCGTTAATTGAGTAGAAAAGTACCGGTAAAATGACAGTTGGTCTGAGTTATGTTTGTTATAACTGACTCCCCAGTAAATAATATGTATTTACTCAGTATGTGAACAGAGTAATTGAACAGAAAATTACTTATTATTTGTATATATATGTTAATGTATAAAGTTTATGAGAGTAACATTGGTAATTGGTGTCAAGTGTAACTGTTACAATTTAAATCATACAAATAACAGACGCATGATTGTTCTGTGAGTTTTATGGTAAATTGTTATGTATAGAGGTATTTAAAGAGAAAGAAAAATGAAGTAGATGGTTGACAAAGAATTTAAAGTGTATTTTGTGTCCTACTGATAAATATACAGAAGGTATAATATCTATACGTGTTAATGAGAAGAGAGTACGGAGTGTAAAGAGAAAAACAATACAAAGGGAACAAAATCTGTATGTTTGATTAAATGAAACATGATTTGTGAAGATATTTTTGCATTAAATGATTTGTGAGGATATGTTTGCTTTATTATTACTGTTAATAAACAGATGCTACTAAGCTGCGCCTGGGAAAAGACACTTAAGTCTCAATGTGATTTTGTTTCTCCTGATAATTCAGGCACTTTTAATCTGCCTACAAGTTCCGCGGCCGGGACCTGTAACATTAACATTTTACTGAACAACTTGAGTTCCTTTTTCAATTGGATTAAAGCCGACACAATTGCTCTAAAAAAGTAGTGAAAAGTAAGTTGTGAAAATAATGGCCTAATATTGATTGAGAAAATAATGATTAGCTCAAACTGTAGTGTGTTGGACAAACTCACTGGCCATCTCTACGATGCTGTTGACCAGCTCCTCTTTGTCAGAGGTTACTTGTTTGAGTTGAGGGAGACACATGAAGAAGTCCAACAGCACATCATCCTGATCGCTCATGTCCTTCAGCTGAGAAACACTACAAACACACAAACCCATCAGAAAGATGACAAAATGTAATTAAATGGTATACTCAAATGAAAATTCTATTCATCTTTAGAGGACAAATTAAGATATTTCAGATCAAATCCGAGAGCTCTCTGACCCTCCACAGACAATGATGGCCAGAGGCATTCCAGAAGTGCAAAACAGGAAACAAACACATTGCCAAAACAAACCTTGTAACTTCTAGCGGTTCAACTATAATCATACGAAGCTCCAAGACCAATTTTATGCGCCAAAAAACATGGAAAAATGACTTTGTTCATCGTTGTTTTACTATGAATTAATATTGCTATGAGAGTCAGCATTGCAACATGCAAGCATTGCTTTGCCTGTAGTAAAAGCCCACCCTCATCTGATGTGGAAGACATAGTAATTTTTGCAGGTTTTGGTGTTAATTTTTTGATACTTGAAAGTGTTCTTGAGTGAAAGTGTTCTTAGAGCTTTGTGATTACAGCTGAACCACTGAAGTCACACAAATTTCTTTTTTCCTGTTGGGCACAAAAGATATTTGAAGAATTTCAAAAAACATTGACTCATGCAGATGGAAAAAGAAAATACTATGAAAGTAAAAATGGCTGTTGGTTTCCAACATTCTTCAAAATATCTTCTTTTGTGTTTGATTTTGAGTGAACCACTCCTTTAATATCTTTAAAAAGTTCCTGTGAAATTAAAATAAAGGCTTAGATGTTAGTATCAATATAGTTAAAATAATTTGTTTGATTACATACATATTTTATAATAAATATGCAATAGATATAAATATGCAAATGAGCTCATATTTAATAAACAGTGCCTCATTTGACTATCTAAATATATCCCTTTTAGAAAAACAAATTCATAATTAGTCTGGTTATATACTTTTACACATTCTATGACTGACTTCATTGAAAGTTAATATTTTTGGTATATAAATAGGCAAATGAGCTCATATTTATTAAAACAATGCCTCGTTTGCATATTTAAAATAACCCTTTTAGAAAAAAAATGTTCATAATTACTCTGTTTATATACTTTTATACATTTTATGACTGACTTCATTAAAAGTGAATATATTTTTAGATATAATTATGCAAATGAGCTCATGCCTTATTTGCATATTTAAAGATAATCCTTTTAGAAAAAAAAATCATAATTAGTCTGTTTATATACGTTTACACATTTTATGACAGACTTCATCCACCCTTGTTATTTCTCCCGGAAAACCCCCCTAATTCCACAATCCCCAAGGCATCAGCTTTTAGTACAGTCTGTAACACCCCCCTGTCGCCAACCTTGGTATAGTATGGTATCGCTTCACTTTTTCTTCACTTAAAACATCTTGGGACCACTGCTGTCTTTGGAGGCTGAGAGAGCTCTTGGATTTAATCTAAAATTTCTTAACATGTGTTCCAAAGATGAAGGTCTCAGGGGACTGGAATGCCATGTAGGTGAGAAATTAATTATAGAATTTTTTTCACCCTTTAATGTCAACTTCATCTCAATACATGCAAACAAATACCATTTCAGGTGTCTGTTTTAAATGGTCCTAGTTTTGTTTTGGAACTTTCTGAGACTCTGTTTACATCTATCAAAGGTCACTTTAATCTTAAGTATATACAGTATCGTCTATTTAAAACAGTTTGTTCAAGGATCCAGTCTCTCTGAACTGCCTTCAGAGAGTTTGCTTTACTCAAATTGCTCTGTTGTGAAGCAAAATCTTCCAGGCCTTAGTAACAACAACTGCTTGAGGGTCAAATTAATCATTATCACTAGGCAGCCAATAAAGACCATAGACTGACATTATGCAAATTTGTAAAAAATCTACATACATTTTATGCTGGAAGTAAAGCTAGAACTACTGAGAAGCTCATTTCTGGCAGTTCAGAATTGGTTCTTTTTATTCTTGGGAGAAAATAGCTCCATTTATTGTGTACTTTGATGACGGAAACTTTGCAAAGCTTTTACATTTACAAGTAGCTATAATATGTGCTACATGAAAGGTAATGTTGGAAAAAGCATAATAGGGGCACTTTAAGAAAATAGGTAAAAGCAACTGAGATGTTTTAGCACTCTACCTTTAACATAGAAGAAAATAAACAAAAGCAAGACAAGAAATGTTTTGAAGTACCGTACCTCATCTCAGATAGTTCTGAAAATGTATCTGGGATATCAGGCATCTTGTATATGTGTCCATTCAGGCCTGACTACAAAGGAAGAACAACAAGAGTGAGCCTTTACAGGTTATTGTGCCTTATGTGTTTCACAGTGCTTTAGATTTAATGAACAGAAAATGTTTGCATGCCTGTTATTGCATGCCGACTGTGTGCATTTGACTGGATAGACATCATTTTTTTAAACAAAGCGAAAGTAATGCACTCCATTATTGAATGCCTAAAAAAGTCTAAATTGCAATGTTGACTGATTAGAAGTAGTGCATTTTCAAAACTAAATTCAATATGCTGTGTTATAGCAGAGCTTGTTTTAACATAAGAAACAAACATGCCCAATGTTTTTGTTCAATCATAATTTGGTCATTAATAATTATGAGTTTGTTAAGAATTTGTTCAATTATATGGCAAGCTAAATTGTGATGTATATCAAAATAATCAGATAACTAGAATCTGATTAAACGTTGTAACAGATGAATTATTCTTAGGGGCCGATCACATCGAACATGCTTTTGCGTTCTAAAAAGGTGAGGTGCCCAGCGGTGCACTTTTTACGTCGCTAGGCATGAATCAACTGCATCTTGTCCGTGAGTGTTGCTGTTGATATTGTAAGAATTTTAATATTTAATAACATTGTGATATTCAAGATTTGTGAAGGCATACCGCTTCGGATAACTCAAAACACAGAGAGTTAGTCTCTCTTCCATCTTTAAAAGTCTCTGTAGCCGTCTTGACAACACACACAGTGCAGTCTTCACAACAGAAACTCCGTCTCTGCTTTCATTTGATTGGAGAATGAAAGAGACACGACTGACGTAATGTGCTTTTCCGCTCAGAGTTAACTTTTTTTTAAACTGCGCACGACTGCAAAAACGCGAGGCGCAAAGGGCACATAAGCAGTGTACAAAATGCTCGTGGCCATTAGTAAATCATTCAAAAAAGGCGCCTCTCAATGCAAAAAGTGCGTTCAGTGTGATCGCCGTCCTAATCTTGACTTTCTCATAATTTTGTAATAAATTTTGACTTGTTGTAACTACGACTTAATATGTTAAAACAAGGTCATAGATAGATAAGTGAAAATTATGCCAGAAAAGGTGGAAATGAGCAAAGTTGAAATTAAATAACTATTGTTTTTTTTTTTACTTATAATCTTACAATGATTTTATGTATCATAATTTAAACATTTTAGTTTATGTTTATATTTTATATTAATTATATAAGTTTTTTTGTATGAGGTGGAAACGAGCTTTCATTATATATTGTTATGATTATCAGCGATCTAGCGGTTGCAGATCGCTATCGGACTACAAATCAGCCATTATGGGCAACAAGATCCAGTCATGCACCACACACACTCACAACCGGTTCTTGATCATGACTGATTGCATACACAGAGCCGGAGGATTGTCAAAGACTGAATTGGTATAGTATGGACTATTTACACAGCGCACACACACACACATCAGGGCTGAGTCTTGTTATCTGTTTCTGTGACATTACAACGCGTTTTCCTTGCCTTGCCGGTTTTGACCCTCGCTTTGTTTTGTTTGTTTTATTGTTTATCCTTGTCTGCTTTCTGACCACTTGCCTGTTATTTTCACTACAAATCTGGATTTGCCTGTATACATCGCCTGTGTTGACCGTTGCTTGCCTGACCGTTCTCAATAAACCTGCATTTGGATCTGCACCTCCGTTGTCAGCGTCCAATCACGTTACACATATTAATATTGAAATAAAAACCTGAAATTCACTGAATCCTATAAGTTTTGCAAAATTATGCTGCAGAGAACTATGCTGGATTTCACACATAAAGTCTGTGTGTACAGTAACCTCTTAATAGGAGTCCTCAACATTGTCATGATTATGAGATGCTAATTTCTGACATCATTTTGAGGTAAACTGACTTGATTTATGTCACAAATATGACTTTATGTCTCAAAATATCTACCTCTATCTCATATTTTTAAATAATTATGCAATAATTAAGATTGATAAAGATTATGGCATAATTAATTTTTAAGCCACAATTAGAATTCAGCCAAAGCATTTTTTATTGGTGAAAATAGGCTTTAATAATGCATGGCATATATAGTCTCAGATAATTGAGCTACAGTTAAACCACACAATTTTACACTAATTGTATAGCTCCTTCTTATGGGTTATAAAAAAGGCATTAGGATTTTTGCCAAAGCAAGTATTGTGGCACCTCTGTGACTAAACCAGCTGGTGGCAAATATAATAATTTATGACACACACAAATGTATGACCTCTAGTTTCAGTTTTGCTATATACACAATATTATGAATCCTCCTTTTAACATCAGAAATTCATTTAAAATACAATTTAAACCAAATGACTGCAAATCAAATCTGTATTCTCATAGTTTTTGTTTTTAATTGGCATCTGAAATGAATTCAAATACTTTTTTGTCCACTGTTCAAAGCACAAGTACTCAGAATCACACACAACAGCAAGTGTCTCTAGATACAGCAGTGTAAAAATACAGTAACTGGAATTGGAATAAACCAATTAGCTCATTTTGGACCCAGCGGGTACCTGTGAGTCAGCAGTTGGTACAGGAAGTGGAAGGTCTGTGATGAGTCCGTAAGCTGGCGCTGCTGGTCTGGGTGGGGCTTGTTGAGGCTCCACCCCTGCATGTGGTACAGGGGTGGGGCCAATAGACCGCTGACCATCCTGAGGTTGGAAGGCAGGAACAAAATGGAAGCTCTGTGTTGGGTAAGGGGGCATTGCTGAAGGTTTGTACATACTGAGTGACAAAACAGACAAAAGCACAAATTAGAGACCTTCCTTATTAGATGTGAATTAACTTGCAGTAAGAAGGTGATAAATACTCACTAAGGAAAGGTGGGATCTGACATCAAGGCTGGAGGACTTTTCCAGAACTCATCTAGCAAACTCTGAATTACTTTGCCTAAATCTGAATGCATTCCAAACTAGTGAGAAGGAGAAAAGAAAATAGTACAATATTATGCTAACATAACTGTTTACACCTTATATTGACCATTTCAGTGTGGTCATGTCATTGGCCCATGAACATTTCCTGCTTGTTATCAAACTATTTCATAACTGTAAAGAGATAATTCAATCATAACTTAATGTTAAAACCACTATAATAACATTATTTATCAATATGTGGCTATTTTTGGATTCTTGGAAGCTATAGAAATTAAAAATGTAAAACAGGAAATACATTGGGACCATTTGTTTACGTCCCTCAAAATGGTCTTTTAAGATGTGTTTTTGTGAATGGGATTAGATGTAGATGAGAGAAATATATGTTTGTTCGTGTTTAATCAAATCAATATTCTTTGTCCACGTTTGATCACTTTACTAATTTCTTTAAGGGGAAAATCTCTATGTGTGTATGAGTTTTTCTTATATTGCAAACTATTATTGCAAAATAAGATCATGCAACTTACACGTGAATGCGAAAGTGCCAAGAACAAGAGAATATTGTGTTTTTTGCAGATTTTTTCCACTTTCAAACTAAACTTATAATTTCTGACAGTAACGTTTAAGTGCTTCCTCTAAATATCCATGTAGAGAGTAGCTGGTCTTTAGTGGTTGTTTGAATGAATTCGACCACATGAGTGTTTACACTACAAAAGCAATTTAGACTTATTATTATTCTGTGAATAAAATTCTGTCACAAAGTGACGCGGGGTAAAATGTAACACAGAGTTTTAAGGTATTTACTCAGCGTTAACCATGGCATGCTTCCGAGGTTTTCACCAATGTCGGCAGACGTGCTCCTGCCAATTATTGAAAAAGTTTGGTAACATTTGGATGAGAAACATAGGAAAAAAACATTTTTTGCAGCATAAAAGTGTTTTTTATTATAGTCAATATTTTTTTTATTTAAAAAACTCTGTGAAAGTATGTTAGTGAAATCGTATATTGTTTTGATTACCGTCTTCTAGGCTAAAAGATGAAACCATTTTGAAAGATGTAAAAAACACAGTGACTCCTAGCCAGTTTTGAGGAAAACACAACACAGTGGGGTTAGTTGTAACAGGGTTTTACAAACAAGCTAAACACTGTTGGAGGCCAATTAAACTAACAAAATAATTGTTGAATTTTGAGTGTAATGTTAAGAACTTTTTATTTAAAAATGTTTTTAATAAAAAATATTTTTTTAATAGAAAATATTATTTTATTGCTAATACCGCAAATAAATGCATTGTATAATAATGCAAATGAATCCAAATGTGTTTATCCAATAGATAAATAAACATGCTGTGCTGTGTAAAATAAATAAAACTGAGCTAAGTACTGAGAACATATAGCTACTATTTGAAGTAAACTGAATTCAAATTAATTGTGTGAAATCTGCCTTTTTAAGCCTGCGTTAAACTAACCCTCTGTCTGTTACAACTTGACCCGCAAAGGGTAAATAGAAACATTTTTACTCCTGGCACTTTTGGCAATAATACACAAAAACCATAGATCTGGCGATCATACTTTCAGTGCTCATTTGTAGGAGAGGATTGTGTGTTGTTGGTAAAAAAAATGGTTTATTTTTTTAACAAACCCCATTACTTTGTTCATCATTTGGCCAAAACCAAAAAAAGTGTTATTTTGTGCCTCGCTCTCTCCTATGCTGGAATTTGTGGCTCATTCCATTGTGTCAACCCTTTGATAAATAAGGGACTAAGCCAAAGTAAAATTAATGAATTTATGATAAATGGTGCACAATAAGAGCAGGAAAATATTAAAGCTTGAATGAAACTAATCTAGTTTCAGTTTCAATCTTCAGTTTATTTTCCTTGTTGAAATGTATATACAACTCCAATAGCTTTTCAAAAAAGAAAAGACTTGATCTTGATTTACTGATCTGGAATTTCTCATGTTTGCTGTTGCTGTGATGTCATGTTACTGACAGGCTGTCATGCGCTTACACTGGTAAACATGTGATCAGAGAGGAAATGTCATGTAGCAGGAGGTTATTCTAATTATAGGTTATGAAGGTATGTGAATTAAAAACAATGAAGACAAAAATCATATGCACAAATAGATTTTAACAATAGACAGCAAAATTCTATCTGTATTTATGGTGATTTTAAAAGAAATAAATATGAGAAAAAAGTAGAAAAAATTAGGAAACACTTACATTAGCTATGAGCGGGCTGGTAACCATTGTTCCATTGTTACCGTCTACTAAATGATGACCTACTGGAGGAAACACACTAACCACTGGTTTCTCCTGAGGGAACTGTTGAGGGAGCAAGCTGTAGACAACAACAAACATTACACAATATATTAACAATATATTAAACCATGCATGTGCATTTAAATAAATTAATTTAAAACATGTATACTTACATATTGACAGTAATAGTTGAATTGTTGACAGTAAAATGAAGTCTGTACTCTACATCCTTCTGGATTTCCGCAATACTACAGAGACATCATAAAATATGAGAGAGGTTACCAAAAAGAAAGTTGCAGGGTTTTTTTTTCTGTAACAATATTTTTTTTTCTTTAACAAAGGGATAGTTCACACAAAAAATGAAAATGTACTCACACTCAAGAGGCTCCGAAACTTTGAGTTTCTTTATTCTGTTGAACCCTAAAGAAGATATTTTGAAGAAAGCTAAAAAACACTGTAAACATTGACGTCCATGGTAGTAAAACAAATTCTATAGAAGTCAATGGTTACAGGTTTCCAGCTTTCTTCAAAATATCTTATTTTGTGTTCAACAGAATAAAAACTTATAAAGTTTAGGGTGAGTTAATGATTACAAAATGTTCTTTTTTGGGGTAATTATCCCTTTAAAAGACAATGGAACATTCTTCTAACTTTGAGGAAATGCTGTTTACGCTAAGAAAACTTTGTTGACTAACCATCAAAGAACATTCTGGGAACTAACCATGCCTAAATGCTCATGCCTAAAGGATAAATTAAGAGCAGATTGCAATTTCCCTTTAATAAATCTCAACCAATATCAACCAATATTTGGAGGCGGAGCTACACGTTTGACAGACCGATTCTAGAGAACATGTTAAGCAGTTATCATTACAACTACAAACAGTGTTGAGGAAAGTTACTTTTAAATGTAATGCATTACAATTTTGGGTTTTTCTCCAAAACAGTAACTAGTTACGTTACTTTTGAATTACTTTTTGGTACCTGCCTGAGCCTTGTTCTCTTTCAGAACATGCAGGGTATTTTTCTTTTTTTTTTTTTTAAATAGAGGAGCTCTACATTTAATGACGCATTGTATTGACCTTATTCTTGGCATACGAGCGGGCGCAGCCATTTGAAACTTTTTGGCTCAAGACTTACGATCTTCATTCATTTTTAGACGATTAAAACAGCTCCTTATGCTGCTCTATGTTGCAAACCGATGTTTTCTTATTATATTATTCTGCTTTGTCTGTATAGTCATGAACACACATTTGTAGAGCAAGTAGTTTGACCGTTTTCTGCCGTTTATTATTCCTAGTCATTTCTCCCATAGGTAACTGAATTGGAAGTTCTAAAACAATCGCAAAAACAAGTGCACTTCCGCATTAAAGATAACCTCAATAACCTACACCTTCATTAATCTTTAAAAAAAACTATTTTAAAAAGAAATATTAGAATAATGTTATCTTCTGAGAACTTTCTGACGCTATACATGCCGTCTATACAGATTAATTAAAGTTAAAAGCAATGTGTTTGTTACTTTTGTCTTATTAGGTCAGTAAAATCACTGTCCATTGAGACTATCCACTTTTCTTCCATGTGTTCAAAATAATGAGAATACTTCCATCACAGAAATGTAAGGCTCTGCCATCTTGATTTTCATTGAGGTTAAGTTGGTTTTATATTCGCACATTCGTTTAGTGACAACTTGTGATTTGCTCCCTAAAGTGTTTACCATAGTACCTTGAATATTCAGTCTGACATTACATTTAAGTATGACTTCAAAACAAAATTAGCACTATTTCATTGACTGTGAAAAGTGTTGTGCTTTGATAATATGATTTTACTATTAAGAATTTGCAAAGAAGGCGACGGGTGGCGCAGTGGATAGCACGTTCTCCTCACAGCAAGAAGGTCGCTGGTTCGAGCTTCAGCTGGGTCAGTTGGCATTTCTGTGTGGAGTTTGCATGTTCTCCCCATGTTCGCGTGGGTTTCCTCTGGGTGTTGCGGATTCCCCCACAAGTCCAAAGACATGTGGTACATTTGAATTTGGTGTACTAAAATTGACTGTAGGGTATGAGTGTGTGTGAATGTGTGTGTATGGATGTTTCCCAGTGATGGGTTGAGGCTGTAAGGGCACCTGCAGTGTAAAACATATGCTGGATAAGTTGGCAGTTCATTCCGCTGTGGCGACCCCAGATTAATAAAGGGACTAAGCCGAAAAGAAAATGAATGAATGAATTTGCAAAGAATACTTTTCTGAAATTATATTATTAAGAAGAAAGTTTGAATGTGTGAATATAAAACCAACTTAACCTCAAATGTTTTTGTCTGTTCCAGCGGAAAGCTCTTTTTCCTATTGAGTGTGATTCAACATGATTACACTAATATTACTTCAGGAAACAATTTTTAATCGTATTAATTTATCTAAAAAGTAACTCAAGTTACATTTTTAAAAAGTAACTCAAATATCATTATTTAATTTTTGTAATGCGTTAATTTACTCGTTACTAAGTACTCATAAAGTAATGTTACGTTACTCGCGTTCCTTGCAACGCGTTACACCCAACACTGACTACAAACTGTACTGCACAAAAATCACCTCCGGTGTGTTTAACAAAACGGACTATTCCGTATTAGGTACATTCTAGGAAACCGAAAGAACATTAGTACAGATCACGCCATTGCGTAAACAGGTCAAATCTTGTGTTCTGAATGACTAGTAAATGTTACTTAATCACAACCATGGAAGCCAAAATAGCTCCATCAATCTGTTAAGAAATGCCACACGGTGTACTATGCCACTAATTTAAGATGTGTCCTGTGGAGTAAGAAGGGATCTGGAGTAAACAATGAAGAGCTAATACTTTAATCTGAAACATGTACAGCACATCCTGAACACGCGCGCGCGAGCACGCACACATACCAATAACAACAACAACACAAATCGACTATTCCGGAAGATTCATTTCACTGTTTGTATCAACGAGCACGTGTTATCATTGCTCAAATCATCACATATATAGTTCAACTTGCTTGTCTTCAATCCCATTGTGCTTCTTATTGTTATCCCAAACATCTAAACGCTGTCTAGGTATTCAGCTCTCTAGGTTTGGGACAGAGACTTACTTGGAGTGAGCAGCTTTGAGAGACTCGATCTGTCTCTGTCTTTGTTTCTGTAAACTGTTCAGAGGAGGGATCGATCCAGAGCCCTTGGACAGGGGGAAAATCCAGTTCATTCTCGGCTGCCAAAACGCTAAGTAACGCTTGAATCCCTCGGCGGTGTCAGTTTGAAAAGGCCTGACGAAATGAAACAGAAATTCAAGAAATACCCGACGCCACCATTAGCATTAGCCACGAGCCTGTGTAGTGTTTGAGAAGTATTAGCGACCTAACGCCCGCTTAAATTAGAAGACAATGAACTTAAATGTAAGTGCTGAGAAAGACGATAAAATGCGCAAGGTTTTAATGACAGTATGATAGATTAAGCTGTTGTCTGAAGTACACGAGCTCGCTAGAAAACAACCCGTGTGAGCGTGACGTCAGCTGTTTAGCGCTGCCCGCGTCATCGTTCAGAGCAGGGTGTAGTTTAAAGAGACAGGTCTAAAATGTACACCACATAGTTTGTTACACTATAAAAACGTAAAATTGCTTATTTTTTATAACATTGTTATATATGTTTTATCATTTCCACACAAAGATGGCAGTTAAATGCAATGCTCACAACAAGTTAACATGACATATCTGACGCTTTAAAAAAAAAAAAAAAGCAATTCTTGGATTAAATATATAACGTTAGTGTTCAGTATTTGTAAAAGACACATTTAAGTGCTTGACTTTTGGAAGAATTTGAAGACATCTATTTCAGTTGTCACTTTTGTCATCACGTTTGTCACCGTCAGTGAGACAGTGAGTGACAGGAAAGACTCCAGCAGTTCACGAAATGAAGCTTGAGAAATGTTTGCTCATTATAACGTTTCGTTGTGGTTATGGTCGATATTAGATTACAAATGATCATCCATTGAAATCAAATGGGAAATATCAAAATTTCAAACGTAAAATTTATGTTAGACCAATAATATAAACAAAAGCGTTAGAAGTTAGTCCAATCAAAACAGTAGTATCAGAAGTGAAATCACACACGAACTAATTCTCAATTTTGTTAAAAATATAAGCAAAGACAACAACTATTCAACATTTTCTCCATTAATGCCCATGCTAGCCCTAAACAGTAACAAGTTCATCAATTCAGGAAAGAGCATCAAGACTCATTGTGGATTGGGAGAGAACACTTTCTAAACACAGTTCTTCTTCAACCAGCAAAAGCAGCTGGAGTCTCATAAGTCAAATAAATAAATTCCTGCAAAAAGAAAACTATGAATAAATAAAAACGCAAATAATTAAATAAATATCAAAATTCACAAAATCTTGCATAAATAAATATATAAGTAATAAATCAACATTCAATTTTAGTATTTACTTATTCCCCCAACGTACATTTAATTATTTATCTACCCACGCTATTCATTATTTATTAATTTGTTTATGCTGGAATTTGTGGATTTTTGTATTTATTTATTTATTAGTGTATTTATTTATTTATTCATTGATTTTGCAGGTTTCGTCCTCCACATCGAAAGACAACATATGCATATGTAAATTTGTAGTGCAATGTTGTAAATGTTTGTAAAGTTATTCAGTTATCACATTTAGGGAGACTATAAATTTGTATGAAAAAGTTGTTTTAAAAAGTAAAAATTACTTTCAGTTTAGCAATTTTTTAATCCCCCAACATTCCTGTAATTCATTTAATCATTAGTCTTCCCGCACTAATGTTTATTTATATATTTATTTATGCAGGAATTTGTATATATATAATTTTTTGTTCTTTATTTGCGTATTTATTTAATGTTTTATTTATGCAGGAGTTTGTAGATTTATTTATTCATTGATTTATTTGCTTATTTACTTATTTATTGTTTTATTTATGTAGAAATTTGTAGATATATAATTATTTATTTGCGTATTTATTTATTTATGCAGAAATTTGTGGATTTTTTATTCATTCATTTATTTGCGTATTTGCTGTTTTATTTATGCAGGAATGTGTGGGTTTGTTTATTTATTCATTTGTTTATTTGCGTATTTACTTATTTATTGTTTTATTTATGCAGTAAGCTGTGGATTTATGTATTTATTTATTTGCATATTTATTGTTTTTGCAGGTTTCGTCCTCTGTAGATTTCACGTTTGAAATGTGTTTAAAAAAGCCCTTTTTAATTAATGTTTTGGCAGAAGTCGTTGTTGCAATTACACGGTTTTGACCAGCAGGTGTTTTGAACTCTTCGAATTTAAAAGGCTGCTTTCTCCCGTAATAATGATGTTATGTTTATTGTGGTTTTTGTTTTCCATTTGGATTGCATGTAAATGCATTTCAATGTCCCTTTGACCGTTTATAATCACGTCATGTTCTTTTACTTAAAACTTTGTTTACTATTTATTGAAGTAGGTTTATCATCCGGATATCACTTTTGAAATTAGTTTTCGTGGCAGTAAACTGATTATCTTGTGTTTATAATATGTAGCAATAGTATCATAATTACTTTGAGTTTAAGCCCTGCAAGTAATTATTATATTTACTGATTACCATCTATCTTTTACTGTGCATATAGAACCACTCTGCTCATACTCCTTTCCTCCGCTGTTGTGGATCACAACATGGAACGTTCATCAATGACACAGAGCATATGAACTTAATCATTTCTCTATATCTGATTCACGCTCAGAAAGGAGTATCACGACTCATCATCGTGGTTTGGGAGACTCGTCACTTTAGAAACACATTTCCTAGTTAAGAACTATAGAAATGATCCCTGAAAGTATAGTCTTAACTTTCAAACAGCAGAAGCAGCTGGAGTCCTTTCCGACGCTTACTGTCTCAGTGACGGTTGCTCTGGCACATGCGCTCACCAACTATCACGAAACATCGATTAGAAAAGTAACACCTGCTAAATTTATGCTTTCAAAATTATGTAGGCCTATATGAAATATGCGAACACGTTCAACACATGCAGCTGTCGCCCAATGTCAACGTACATATAGGTAACACAGTTCGTCTGTTATAAAAGATACATATGTAAATACATACAACATGAGCCCATCGCTGTCACCGATGAGAAAAACAACAGTCACATTCACATTCGAGTAGAGTTTGCAACCAATTCGTATCGTCCCCATTGTACATATGACTTACGTGAGTTTAAACACGTTATTTGTGCGTTAGTAACGATGGAAATAAACTTGTTTTCTTGTCACAAAGGCAGTTACCCACAATGCACGTCAAACTCGACCAACTACGCGTGACTAAGCAGCCAATCACGAGTGAGCATTACTGTTTCTCAATAAAGTTGAACAAAAATGTCCTACATAAGCATTATAGACTTTCTAACAGAAATTCTATGTACTATCACATCAAATACTGGCAAATATATGCATACTGTAGTAGTTTTATTGAGTAAAAAAGTATTTTGTGTATCGCGAATAGGTTCATCACCAATAAACGTCCGGAGTAAATCGCCAGTTCTGTAGAAAGGTTCCGTTAAGAGCTAATACTTTCATTCGTAATCTAAATGTTATTTTTGAATGAATTTTATGAACAAATGTCTATAAACATACATTTGATAGCCAAATACTAATAACAGTACTTTTGGAGACAGTGAACTTGGGACCTAATTGCGTTAGATTTATGAAAACCAGGCTGGGAGACCAGTCAAAACCAGCTATGTCCATCTTAAACAAGGCAGGTCAAGTTGGTTTTAGCTGGTTTCTGCTGATCATTTCCCAGCCTGACCAGCGAACACCAGGCTGGAAATGTCTGAAACCAGCCTGGAAATGGCCAGAACCCCTTTAAAACCAGGCTGGTCGTTCAGCTTAGGTTTGTTTAAGCTGTTTTTTTTTTCAGCAGGGAGATGTTTTAAAACGTCACAAATAGGCCTAATCAAAACATTCCCTGATAAAATGAACGATTTTCCATAGAAAAAAAAACTATTAAATTGTACAAATTCTGTAAAAATCAGTACACTTTAAGGCTTTCCTTTGTGTGTTTTAGGACCTATTTCATTCAAATGTATTGCTGAACCACCAGCAGAAGGCACAAAATAAATTACCAGACCCAAATTATCAATTCATACGTTTATGATGATATTTCTATATTAATTCAATGTATTTGCTTTTATTGTTTTTCCCCCCATTTATATATTTTGTTTTTGAACAATATTTTCACACACACCTTTTACAAAGGTTTTATTTTTAATTTAATAACTGTCAAATTTGTATTGTATCTGAATAGAAAAAACCCTGTCTGATCAGATTTACTCCAAAGCTATTCCAGATATGATTATTTTCATTTTGTTAGTTTATAATTAAATGTTGTTTCAATATTTCAATAAAAGCGCATATTGGAATTATATGCATACATTTCATGTGGAATAATAACAATCACAACGTTGATCACAGTGAGAACTTTGTATCAGACATGAATGTATATTGAAACTACTTTATTGACTTGCATAACTTTTTGAGGAGGGATTTCAAGTCTGTATTTTGTCAAGTGCTCAAATTGCAGTCATAAAAAGCAAGCTGAGACTGCAGTTATTTGCCTCATATGACAAGACAGTTTTATACAATCTTAGTACAATCATACGTGTTCAAAATTAAATACTGTATGAGAAAAATAAGCTTTTTTTGATTAAGGCAATGTTCATTACAGGGCTTAATGCTACACTCTCTTTTAAACCTATACACTGAAAAATATCACTCTTTACACACAGTATGATTTGGTATATATAATCAATCCTGATAGATAATAATGAAAAACAAACAAACAA
Organism: Danio aesculapii; assembly: GCF_903798145.1. Classification (NCBI taxonomy): domain Eukaryota; kingdom Metazoa; phylum Chordata; class Actinopteri; order Cypriniformes; family Danionidae; genus Danio; species Danio aesculapii. The sequence continues at coordinate 44,576,339 of NC_079435.1, forward strand.
AAACAAACATAATATATAATTGATATATATAATACAGTACATTAAAATCAAATCATTCTTTTCTCAAGCTGCATTGACACAATATCCATTGTAAAGAGTGCTATAGAAATAAAGATGAATTGAATTGAATCAATAAAACTCTAAGATGAGAAATTCAGGCTGCTTCAATCTTCATAAAAATAATCTTTACTCTGTCTGGACATATACGTGCAACTGTATGACTTACAAAATTTGAACTTGCATGGACTGAACTTCAGATACAAGGCAGAGAGATGTGCTTTCCTCCAGGCTGCATGCAAACTAGATAAATATCAGATTACAGAATAAAGTTTGATCATGCAGAGCTGCGCAGATACAAGAACATGCAGTGCAGAGCGTCGATCCCAATCCGACTTCAAAGAGGTTCGGAGCTCAGAAGAGGAAGAGGTAGATCTCACGGTGAAATCTTGAGCACTTTGCTTTCTCCCCCAACGTTTCAACAGCAGAATATAATCAGGGTTTTCTTTTTTCAGAGAAAGGAAAACTCAAGTTCACCTGGTGCAAATCAAAAGAAGATCATTAACATTACTTTCAAATACTCACTCGCTCAATCATCAGATATTAACCCAAATATTTTCTAGTAGGCCTACAAATAGCAAAAATTTTGGAATAAGCGATGTTATTTTAAGTATTTTAAAGCCTTATAAACAACATACCGCTGCCTGCTCTACTAAATGGTTGACCATATTTTAACTGTTTTAAATAATGACTGTTAAAATCATTAAAAGAATAACTGTTTTAAATATTTTTTACACACACACAGCATTGGTTTACAAATAAATCAAACAAACATAATCCTGTTGCACTACTATACTTGATTTTGGTTGTATTTAAAAAAAAAACAAGAAAACATGTTAAAATGAGAATCTGAAATATTTACTTCAGAAAATAAAAATGGGTCTTACATTTAATATTTTCTGATTTTTTTCTGATGTATTAATTCTGGTACTTTTCCCATAAACTGACATATCAACCATTTGGTAGAGGTTGATATTTTAGAAATCAAGGGGTGTGTTGAAAAAAATGCATTGGATGTATTAACTATTGACATTAGGAGATAAGAAATGCATTGATTGGTATCGCTAACCTTAAAATCATATTGATACAAAAATTTGTTTAGTATTAGAGACAAAATAACGCAAAAATGGTAATGTGTTCATTCATCTAAACACTAAACTATTAAAAAACATAACTTATTCTTTAATGTGGAAGTGCACTGATTTTTGCGATTATTTTAGAACTTCCAATTTAGTTGACTATGGAAAAAATGTCTTGCTCTATAAACAAGTGTGTTCATGACTATACATAAAAATTAGAACAAGATAATAAGAAAAGATCAATTTGCAACATCAAGCAGCATAATGAGCTGTTTTTAAGGGTCCAGTGAAATTAAAATAAAGTTTTTTAGAGTTTAACAATCAGTATGTTAGTTTTAAGGATGTCTAAAGGCTAGTGTGCTCTGAAACAGTGACAAAATTGGCTGTTTTTTTTTTTTTTTTTTAAGGTGAGGAGCTACTCTATTCTCCCTTTCGCCCTTTCCCTTTGTTTTAGTTGAGAGTATGTCAAATTTTGAATAAAAATGCACATTTCAAAGTACTTCATGAGACCGTTTAAAATCAGTGGAATTCAATTAGACCGACAGTCTTGAGCCAAAAAGTTTCTAATGGCTGCTCGGAGTTGCTCATTAAGAAAAAGGTAAATATGCAGATAGGAATTTAAATGTTCTTGATAAAATTTATACACACAAATATCTGAAAATCTTTCAGGACAATTAAAGTTAAGTTAATGAAATGCCAAATATCTTATCTATGTATTGCTTGGATACTTATCTGCTAGCCAGTTCCTTCTTCAAACATGATCTAAAAGAAGTAAAACGCTCAACAGATTTATAGCCCTGTAGGTAAGAAGAAATGAAGAGAATTAGTCACTTGAGTATTTTTAAATATTGTGATTTTTTTTTTAATTTGAAATATTTTTTCAACATTTATTTGGGAGAAAAATAATCTAAAAACAAATTTGTTTTTATACATATGTAAAAAAAATGAAAAATATAAGTTTCCCAGTACTGGCTTGTGGCTGGAAGGGTATCCACTGCGTAAAACATATGCAGTTCATTCCACTGTGGCGACTCCTGATAAATAAAGAGACTAAGCCAAAGGAAAAAAAAATAAAATTAAATAAAAAAATAAAAATTAAATAAATAAATAAATGTAAAAAAATATATGGTTATGTAACACCAGATGGCGCCACAGTTGCAGTGATGTTATCCTTATGCTTACTTGATATAAATTCACTGGAAAGCTCAAAATCTTGACGTTAATGAATTGATAAAATACGACATATGATCCATATATTCTTACTCTGCCTCCACGGTGCAGCCGGTCCTTCATGATACCAATAAACTCCTTGTAACTGAGCTGATCATCGTGATCTACATCAAATATCTTGAAGATGGTGTTAACCAGGTGTCGGGTCAGCTTGAGGCCTGTTGCCACATACACAGCGCGAGCAAACTCATCTGAAAAAAAACAACAACAAAATAAACTAGATATTAAAGTTTGAGGACAAACTTTATGGTGGCTTGAAAAGCCGAGTCTGAATTAGCATGTTACTAGCATGAATTAGCAAGTAACTAGCATGATTCTAACATAAATTAGCATGTAACTAGCATGATTCTAGCATGAATTAGAATGTTACTAGCATGTTTCTAGCATGAATTAGCATGATTCTAGCATGAATTAGCATGTTACTAGCATGTTTCTAGCATGAATTAGCATGTTACTAGCATGATTCTAGCATGAATTAGCATGTTACTAGCATGATTCTAGCATGAATTAGCATGTTACTAGCATGAATTAGCATGTTACTAGCATGTTTCTAGCATGATTTAGCATGTTATTAGCATGATTCTAGCATGAAATAGCATGTTTCTAGCATGAATTAGCATGTTATTAGCATGATTCTAGCATGAATTAGCACGTTACTAGCATGATTCTAGCATGAATTAGCATGTTACTAGCATGTTTCTAGCATAAATTAGCATGTTACTAGCATGATTCTAGCATGAATTAGCATGTTACTAGCATGATTCTAGCATGAATTAGCATGTTACTAGCATGATTCTAGCATGAATTAGCATGTTACTAGCATGTTTCTAGCATGAATTAGCATGTTACTAGCATGATTCTAGCATGAATTAGCATGTTACTAGCATTATTCTAGCATGGATTAGCATGTAACTAGCATGATTCTAGCATGAATTAGCATGTTACTAGCATGTTTCTAGCATGAATTAGCATGTTATTAGCATGATTCTAGCATGAATTAGCATGTTACTAGCATGATTCTAGCATGAATTAGCATGTTACTAGCATGTTTCTAGCATGAATTAGCATGTTACTAGCATGATTCTAGCATGAATTAGCATGTTACTAGCATGTTTCTAGCATTAATTAGCATGTTACTAGCATGTTTCTAGCATGAATTAGCATGTTATTAGCATGATTCTAGCATGAATTAGCATGTTATTAGCATGATTCTAGCATGAATTAGCATGTTACTAGCATGATTCTAGCATGAATTAGCATGTTACTAGCATGATTCTAGCATGAATTAGCATGTTACTAGCATGATTCTAGCAGGAATTAGCATGTTACTAGCATGATTCTAGCATGAATTAGCATGTTACTAGCATGATTCTAGCATGAATTAGCATGTTACTAGCATGATTCTAGCAGGAATTAGCATGTTACTAGCATGATTCTAGCATGAATTAGCATTTTACTAGCATGATTCTAGCATGAATTAGCATGTTACTAGCATGATTCTAACATGGATTAGCATGTTACTAGCATGTTTCTAGCATGAATTAGCATGTTACTAGCATGTTTCTAGCATGAATTAGCATGTTACTAGCATGATTCTAGCAATAATTAGCATGTTACTAGCATGATTCTAGCATGAATTAGCATGTTATTAGCATGATTCTAGCATGAATTAGCATGTTACTAGCATGATTCTAGCATGTTACTAGCATGTTTCTAGCATGTTGTTAGCATGATTCTAGCATGATTCTAGCATGAATTAGCATGTTACTAGCATGAATTAGCATGTAACTAGCATGATTCTAGCATTAATTAGCATGTTACTAGCATGATTCTAACATGGATTAGCATGTTACTAGCATGTTTCTAGCATGAATTAGCATGTTACTAGCATGTTTCTAGCATGAATTAGCATGTTACTAGCATGATTCTAGCATGAATTAGCATGTTACTAGCATGATTCTAGCATGAATTAGCATGTTATTAGCATGATTCTAGCATGAATTAGCATGTTACTAGCATGATTCTAGCATGTTACTAGCATGTTTCTAGCATGTTGTTAGCATGATTCTAGCATGATTCTAGCATGAATTAGCATGTTACTAGCATGAATTAGCATGTAACTAGCATGATTCTAGCATTAATTAGCATGTAACTAGCATGTTACTAGCATGATTCTAGCATGAGTCAGCTTGTTTCTAGCATGAATTAGCATGTTGTTAGCATGAATTAGCATGTTACTAGCATGACTAGCATGTCACTATCGTGTTGCTAGCACCTTTCTAGCAAGATTAGCATGTCAGTAGGATGTTAAAACTGTTAGCGTGTGTTAGAATAGCTAGTCACAGTCTCTGGGACAGTTGCTAGGGTGCTGAAATTGGTTGCTAGGGAGTGGCTAGTAAGTTTAAAGGTAATCAGTGATTGGCTGCTGGCTAGACTGAGTTGAATGAGGCCAGACTCTAGTCTGTAGGACAGTCTGATGCAGAGTTATGAGCTCACAAAGGTTGATCCAATGTTAAGTAAATGGGAGTCTTTTACAATGGAAGTCTATGGGACAGTTGCTAGGGTGCTGTAAGTGGTTGCTAGGGAGTGGCTTGTAAGTTAAAAAGTCATCAGTTATTGGCTGCTGGCTAGACTGAGTTAAATGAGTCCAGTTAGAAGTCTGTAGGACAGTCTGATGCAGAGTTATGAGCTCACAAAGTTTGACCCAATGTTAAGTCAATGGGACTTTTGGGATTTTTCTGGGTCGTTTTTCGGAAAACCCAAGGTCGGATCAGTTAGAAAAGATATAGCAACCCGAGTCAGACCAGTTTGAAGGTTTGACGAAAGTTTGAAGTATGTAGCTTGAAAGGCCTAGGAGGAGATACACTTAGAAATTAGTCTCAGAAGAATAAGAAGAAGAAGAAGAAGAAGAAGAAGAACTAGATATTAAAGTTTGAGGACAAACTTTATGGTGGCTTGAAAAGCCGAGTCTGAATTAGCATGTTACTAGCATGAATTAGCAAGTAACTAGCATGATTCTAACATAAATTAGCATGTAACTAGCATGATTCTAGCATGAATTAGCATGTTACTAGCATGTTTCTAGCATGAATTAGCATGATTCTAGCATGAATTAGCATGTTACTAGCATGTTTCTAGCATGAGTTAGCATGTTACTAGCATGTTTCTAGCATGAATTAGCATGTTACTAGCATGATTCCAGCATGAATTAGCATGTTACTAGCATGATTCTAGCATAAATTAGCATGTTACTAGCATGATTCTAGCATGAATTACCATGCTACTAGCAAGATTCTAGCATGAATTAGCATGTTCTTAACATGATTCTAGCATGAATTAGCATGTTACTAGCATGAATCTAGCATGAATTAGCATGTTACTAGCATGATTCTAGCATGAATTAGCATGTTACTAGCATGATTCTAGCATGAATTAGCATGTTACTAGCATGATTCTAGCATGAATTAGCATGTTACTAGCATGATTCCAGCATGAATTAGCATGTTACTAGCATGATTCCAGCATGAATTAGCATGTTGCTAGTCATTGCTAGCATGTGAACCATACAGGATTTATGGTGTGCTAGCATGAGTCAAATAAGCCAACCCCCGCTTCTCTACGATGTTTTGATACTGAGATATAGCTGCTGTTATATCGTTGCTAGGTTAGTCTGTTTTGTTGCTATGGAGTTGATTGACAGCTTAGACTGATGATGTATCAAAGCTTCTTGCCAGTATGAACAGTTAAAAACAACCCCCATGTCTCTATAACACTGCAGCAGGACGATATCAATCTGGGCCTCTATAATGGCAGTCTATGGGACAGTTGCTAGGGTGCAGTATCTGGTTGTTAGGGTGTGGCTAGAAAGTTAAAAGGCCATCAGTGATTGGCTGCTGGCTAGACTGAGTTAAATGAGCTCAGCCATTAGTCTTTATGACAGTCTGATGCAGAGTTATGAGCTCACAAAGTTTGATCCAATGTAAAGTCAATGAGCATCATTTGCAATGGAAGTCTATGGGACAGTTTCTAGGGTCCAAAAGTGGTTGCTAGGGCGTGGCTAGAAAGTTTAAAGCTCATCAGTTATTGGCAGTTAGGTAGTCTGAGTTAAATGAGCCCAGTTAGAAGTCTGTGTGACATTCTGACGCAGAGTTATGAGGTCACAAAGTTTGCCCCCATGTTAAGCCTATGGGATTTTTTCGGTGGTCCCGGGACGTTTTTCGGAAAACCGAAAGTCGGATCAGTCTGAGGAGATATAGCAATCCGAGTCCGAATAGTTCGGAGGTCTGGTGCGAGTTTGGTGGTCATAGCTTGAAAGCTCTAGGAGGAGATAGAGTTAGAAATTTAGTCTCAGAAGAAGAATAATAAAAAAAAAAAATAATAATAAGTTTAAATAGGATAACAGTAGTCTGGCTTGCTACACAAGCCAGCCTAATAAGTTTAAGATAGATAACAGTATGCTGGCTTTTCAAGCCACCATAATAAATAAAAAAACAACAACACATCAAAATCTAAAATATATATTTGTTTTACAAAAGCATAGTCAGATGGCTTATTAAATGAGAGATATATTTAATTTAACATGACAAGCTCATTTTGGGTTTTCTTTATAATCATCGTACATTTTAAATACACAGAAAAGGTGTTTTTGCGAAATATAAGTACATTTAAAATGATTTTTTATGATGATTTATAAATGATATTTATAAATGAAAAAAATAAATGCTTGTACTATTTACTAAATAAAATATACTACATTATCAAAACAACAGAATATTTTAGTTTATATAAATACATACATATATATAATAAGTCAGAATTATTAGTCCCCCTTTCAATTTTCTTTTCTTTTTTAAATATTTCCCAAATTATGTTTAACAGAGCAAGGAAATTTTCACAGTATGTCTTATAATATTTTTTTCTTCTGGAGAAAGTCTTACTTGTTTTATTTCGGCTAGAAGAAAAGCAGTTTTTAATAAAAAAGAAGCCATTTTAAGGTCAAAATTATTAGCCCCTTTCAGCTATTTTTTTCCGATAGTGTGCAGAACAAGCCATCATTATACAATAACTTGTCTAATTACCCTAACCTGCCTAGTTAACCTAATTAACCTAGTTAAGCCTTTAAATGTCACTTTAAGTTGTATAGAAGTGTCTTGAAAAATATCTAGCAAAATATTATTTACTGTCAGCATGGCAAAGATAAAATAAATCAGTTATTATAAATGAGTTATTAAAAAATTTTATGTGTAGAAATGTGTTGAAAAATCTTCTCTCCGTTAAACAGGAATTGGGAAAAAAATAAACAGGGTGCTAATAATTCAGGGGGGGGCTAATAATTCTGACATCAACTGTATTTACATCTATCTATCTATCTATCTATCTATCTATCTATCTATCTATCTATCTATCTATCTATCTATCTATCTATCTATCTATCTATCTATCTATCTATCTATCTATCTATCTATCCATCCATCCATCCATCCATCCATCCATCCATCCATCCATCCATCCATCCATCCATCCATCCATCCATCCATCCATCCATCCATCCATCCATCCATCCATCTATCTATCTATCTCTGTATATATATATATATATATATATATATATATATATATATATATATATATATATATATATATATATGTTTTAAACACATTTACATTATTTATTTATCTATCATAACAATGAAACTGCTATGAATTACTTGGTTTTAATTTGATAATTAATTTTTTTTCAGGTCCACTGTTTTGCGCTCATGACTTATGAATCACACTATGTGTTTTATAAACGTATTCGAATGAAGTGTTTCACCTTGTCCAATGGAACGGCAGGCAAAGTTGTACATCTGCATGGCAATGGCGAAGTCTTCCAGATTATTAAGAAACTGAAAGAAAGACCTGAACTCTTCGAAGGTGATGCCCTGATCATGAAATAAAAAAAATAAAAAAAAGACACAAAGCTTTAATCTGAGGCATCAAGAGCTGTCATTACATTCAAGAGGATCTGTGACATCAGTGACATATATACGCATTTCATACAAGCGAATGCACACTGAAAAGACAACTGCATACGGTGGATAAAAAGAAATCAACAATCTGGTTTATGTGAAAGAAATCAGAAGCTGTGCGACTCATGCTTGTTTGCTGATGCGTTCAGCTCATTGTGTCATGTGTAATGATACGTGCAACGATGAAAGGAATGAGTCATTTTATAGCACAATGTCATCAAATTGTCAGCCGCTCTGAATGCAGACGAGCGAAAACAAACAGCATGACATCATACACTGCCATCACTGAGATAACTCACAATTTGACTGACAAATTGTAACTGAAAGAACCTCCTTTAATGCACGACTCAAAAGTTTGGGGTTGGTACGATTTTTAAAACATACTTGTTTTAATAACTCATTTCTAATAACTAATTTATCTTTGCCATGATAACAGTAAACAATATTTGACTAGATATTTTTCAAGACACTTCTATACAGCTTAAAGTCACATGTAAAGGTTTAACTAGGTTAATTAGGTTAACTAGGCAGGATAGGGTAATTAGGCAAGTTATTATAACGATGGTTTGATCTGTAGACTATTAAAAAATAGCTTAAAGAAGATAATAATTTTCACCTTAAATTAGTTTTTTTTAAAAAAAAAATCAAAACCTGATTTTATTCTAGCAGAAATTAAACAAATAAGACTTTCTCCAGAAGAAAAAATATTATCAGACATACTGTAAAAATTTCATTGCTCTGTTAAACATCATTTGAGAAATATAAAAAAAATAAAATAAAATGGGGGCTGATAATGCTGACTTCAACTGTTATCTTATTGATTATTTGATAAAAATGAAACTGAAGTCAATTTTGGCAGGTTTTTGCTGGCAGACTTTTAAAATAAAATTAATTTATGGAATTAAGTAAATTTTATGTTTTAAGTCACAGTTGAAGCCAATATTATTAGCCCTCCTGTAATTGTTTTTCTTTTTCAAAAATTTCTCAAATGATGTTTAACAAAGTAAGGAGATTTTCACAGGATTTCCTATAATCTTTTTTCTTCTGGAGAAAGTCTTATTTGTATCCTTTTGGCTAGAATAAAAACAGTTTTTCAGCTGATAATTCTGACTTCAACTGTATGTAAAAGTAAGATTGTTGATACATTTTTACTTAGTCATTTGATGTTTACTTTGAAATGCTTTGCTTCAAGTACATTTACTCTGTTTGTAAGTATTACTCTCACAGTGTATCACTGGATAAAAGGGATAGTTCACCCAAAAATAAACAAAAACTTCAAAATATATTACTTTTTGTGTCCAACAAAACAAAAACAACAACAACAACAAAAACAACAACAAGTTTGAAACTAGTCAATGGTGATATTTTTGACAGAATATTCTTTTTTTGGGGGTGAACTACCCCTTTTAGGCTTCTAAAATAAATGACATTTTAAAGTGTATGCTTTGCTCTACAAACAAGTAAACGATATGTATATATACACTCTGTGTTACACTCTATATGAAAACATACTTACATAACATAGATAATGCATAGGGCCAGACAGAACCTGCAGACATTCTTTGCTATATCTGCGCAAAAGTTTGTAAAAAATCTGGATTTATGCAGAATTTTGGGAGTATCATAACTAAAAACTTGATATAGGAAATAAAAAATAATAGCTTTTTAATTTATTATTTAATATTTATAGTGCCAATCCAATTAGATCTACTTATTTTGTAAACAAAGCAAGTCTCTAATGTAATATATCAACTAAAATACAGAAAATATTACTTTACAAACTGTATTGTAAGTAAATCATGTGAACATTTTCATATTAGTCAATAATATTACTTAAATGAATTTAAATTTATAAGCTTTATTATAAATTTTCAGCTTAAAAAAGGCATTTTTTATTTTAATCTATTTTAAAATCCTATTTAGTCCTGTGATTTCAAAGCTGAGACTAATAGCCATCACTGCAGTTGTCAGTATCACATGAATGATCGTTCAGAAATCAATACAATTTGCTGCAGATTTTAAATCTTCTTGACCCCAAACTTTTAAAAAGTAATTTACATCTAGACCTCAATGGGTTAATTCACAAAAAAAAAAAAAAAAAAGAAAGCTGCATCATCATGTACACGTCTCCCTTACAGAAGATTAAAACACATAAGTGTACAATGAGTTTCACATATGCAATCATGTTAAAATCCCATGTTAAACACAAATGGAACACATGTGAAACACACAAAAAATATGAAACACATGAAACTGTGGCTTTGGAAAAAAATTAAATAATAAAAAAGATCACAATGTTTACATATTAAAAAGCCACTCATTTCATGTACTGTATGTTTCACATGTGCTTTTAAAATCATCTTCAACAGCAGAAAGTCTAGTCATACGATTGTGGGTGTGCGAATGACTGAATTATCTTATTTTAATTAGAACTGAATGAACAAAATCTTAAAGTCCTGTCTGTCTAACCAAAACTTATGATTAAATCTTTCACCTGAGGGTGTCAGTATTAACAGAGTCCTGATTTATTTTGGTTGTAGTACAAGATAAAAAGTAATGAGGTAGAAAATGCTTTCAACAAACAGAGAAGTGTTATCACAGCTTTGGTAATCCACATAAACCTCTCTGGTGAGTATTTAACATAGTTCTAGTTACACATTAGGTTAGGTTTAAGGCCAGGATTAACTTGATGTTTAAAGTTGGATTGCGGTCTGATTGGGTTCAGGACTTGGCGCTCATGGTAGAAAACCATAAAATGCCATAAAAGTAAGTTTAGGGTCTATTCTGTGGAAATTGGAGAGGAGGGTGAAATCATTCTAGACAAATGTACAAACTGCTCAAAGGGGGCCCACAAACCTGATACCCTCAACACAAACAGATCCTTCAGATGAGACTGGGAAAGAGCTAAAAGAGAGCAGTCAGGCATGGAGAAACTACATCGGGTGACCCTCTACAGAAGGACAGCATGACAATCTGAATTCAAACACAAATGCTGCCCCAAGCACATACGCAAACCACACCCACACAAATACAGTGGGGGAAAAAGTATTTGGACATTTCACTTAAAACCAACAGCAGTTTATTATATCATAGACTGATTTAGGTTGAATAGGTTAATAAAAGTTGAATAGGTTAGTAAAAGAGGTAGGTAAAGAAGTAGGTAGGTAGACCTAAAACAGACAGATGGACAGACACAGAGACGGAGAGACAGAAAGAAAGACAGGCAGAAAAAACATCCAGAAAGACACAAAGACAAGAAAGAAAGCACAAAAGAAAGAAAGAAAGAAAGAAAGAAAGAATCAATCAATGAATGAAAGAAAGAAAGAAAGAATTAAAGTAGGACAGAGGCAGAAAGACAGACAGATGGAAAGACAGACAGACAAACAGACCGACCATCATTGGACAGCCAATTAGACATATAGAAAGACAGACAGACAAAGACAGACAGACAATCAGACATACAGGCAGAAAGACAGACAGACAGACAGACAGACAGCAGACAGGCAGAAAGACAGACAGAGACAGACAACCGACAGACAGACCGACCATCAGACAGACAGACAATTAGACAAACAGAAAGACAGACAGACATACAGACAGACAGACCAATCGACCATCAGACAGACAGACAAATAGACATATAGAAAGACAGACAGACAGACAGACAGCCAGGCAGAAAGACAGACAGACAGACAGACAGACAGACAGACAGACAGACAGACAGACAGACAGATCGACCATCAGATGGACAGACAATTAGAAAGAAAGATTGAAAGACAGACAGACAGAAAGATAGACAGACAGATAGAAAGACAGACCGACCGACCGACCGACAGACAGACAGACAGACAGACAGACAGACAGACCGACCGACCGATCGACCGACCATCAGACAGACAGACAGTTAGACATGTAGACAGACAGATAGACAGACAGACAGATCGACCATCAGATGGACAGACAATTAGAAAGAAAGATCGAAAGACAAACAGACAGAAAGATAGATAGAGAGACAGACCGACCATCAGACGAACAGACAATAAGACATATAGAAAGACAGACCGACGGACAGACAGACAGATAAACAGACAGACAAAAAGACAGACAGGCAATCAGCCATACAGAGAAAAAAGCACAAAAGAAAGAACAAAAAACTCTATACTCTTTGAAAAAATAATGAAAGACAGACAGACAGACAGACAGACATTTTAATAGCAATAATATTTTGTGGATGAAATGACCAAATAATTTTGTTTGTGGCTACTGTATATTTTTTAAAGTAAGCTCTCATATATAGACCATTTTAGCTGGTTGAAAGTAAATGGGAATTTACTTTCTTGAACGTGCCACAAGATCAAATAGAAGAAAAACAACTGAAACACAAAAAGAAAGGCCAAACATGATCTGATCAAGGTCTGCGGGATGACGGATCACCGTGGCAGGGACAAACCTCTGGCTTCTTTCAGTGTGAGATAAACAGGGATAACAGAGAGAATAAAGGACGTTTCTGTACAATGCAATGCAATAAAGCTGGATCTTCCCCTGAAACTTCAGCATATTAAAGTTTACTTACCTCCATTATTATTTCTTTTAGTATAATATCAATGCATTTGAACAGCAATCAGAATGCATTTCAAACATATAAACAATAAAACACGATGTATACATTTTATGCTTTTTCAGATATCTTTATCCTTATACTTCAGACAGGTGACTTAAAAAATCTTCCAATATAGAATTCTGTTACTCCAAACAGGAATAATAAATACATTTAAACTGATACAAACACATTCAAAGGTGATTGAAAAGCTAATTCAGTTTTGAACCATTTCTGAATGACTCATTGGTCAACCTGCTTCATATGTCTAGAACTGTTTGAATTCATACATTTTTAACCAAAACATTCCCTTATAAATTTATGCTAACACTTTACAATAAGGTTGTACTAGTTAATGTTAGTTAATGCATTTACAATGAAGAATAAATTTATTACAGTATTTGTTCATGTTAGTTAACACTAGTTCATGAAAATACAGTTGTTTATCATGAATTCTAGTTAACTCATGGTGCGATAACTAATGTTAACAAGCATGCATTTGAATGCTAATAATGCATTAATAAACATTGAACTATAATTAATAAATGCTGTACAAGTATTGTTCATAATTAGTTCATGTTAGTTAATACAATAACTAATGAAACCTTATTGAAAAGTGTGACCAAATATATTTACTGGCCATTTCGTTTAAAACTAGTAAGACAGTTTACTTTAGACAGCATACAAATATGTTGAATATTACTGTAAGAAATGCATAATAACTCCAGCAATAAGTGTAAATATACTAGATTGATAGTTTCTGAGCAAATGGATCAGATTTACATCAATGACAGTCAAGAATAAGAGTCAAGCCACAGTAGACCAGCTAAACAAACCAAAAAATGGCACCACACAACAAAGAGATACATAACAATGTAACATTTATGGGAATATTATTCAAACAACTGGGCCTTGTAAAGTTTCCCTTCACTAGAAAGTGTGAATTTGACACTTGCTTCTTAAGTAAACATGGTAACTTCAGGAAAGATGGCTGTGGCTGGAGGATAAAAGGGCTTAGTGGTATTAGTTGTGGAGAGGTGAGAATAGGGAGACTATGCAATTAAACTGCAGTTTACATGCAAGTGTCACACACTCACTATAGAGGGCATCAACATTTAAGTGATGTCACTTTGCTATTTTGGGGTTGGATAACAGACTTTTAGACATGCACAGAACAAAAGTTAACTTGCCATTTTTATTAACTTAGCATATAATGGGTATTGAGATTTGGATCAGATAAAGAGGTAGCTGGTTGTAGTGGTTGTCCTACGCCTTCCTTTTAGGACCTGGTATTAAGATGTACCTGGTTAGGGTTAGGGTTATGTTGTGGTATGCGTTTTTGTTTATCTGATTACAAATGGAGTTAACAACACAAATACAGGTGCACATGATGCCTAAAAGATTTTGAGATTGTCCACTTTACAACCCTTTTAGAGGTAGCTGTAAACACATTGCTTTGCAGTGCTGACACTCATGTGGTCAAGAGTGTTCAAATGGCCACTTTCATGTTCACATGCTCTAAAAATGATTCAATGGTATTATAAATACCAAAATAAACAATTACTAGACTACCTAACAAAATCTCTACATATAAAATCAATAATATCACAGTTAATTTTTCTGTTTCACACAAATAAACGAGTGTTTGACTAAGAATTTGATTTTTAAATAGGCTATAGCTAGCATTCTCAAAGAACAGGTTTGTGGGTGTTTTATTTGATATTCATTCATTTTCCTTCAGCTTAGTCCCTCATTCACTAGGGGTTGCCACAGCAGAATGAACCGCCAACTATTCTGGCATATGTTTTAGTATGGTTGCCCTTCCAACCACAACCCAGTACTAAGAAACACCCATAAACTCTCTCATTATCACACACACTCATACACTACGGCCAATTTAGTTCATTTAATTCACTTATAGTACATTATGGAAACCCACACAAACATGGGGAGAACATGCAAACTTCCCACAGAAATGCCTCCTGGCCTAGCTGGGACTTAAAACAGCAACCTTCTTGCTGATCTTGACCACTGAGCCACTACGCCACCCGTTTTATTTGACATATATTGTATTAATAATATTCTGTTAATCATTTTATTTTATGCAACGCAACATACAGCACAATTTCAGTCACCAAAACAAGTATTGCATGATCTGCTTTTGGCTGATCCCTTGCATAAAAATAATACTTTTATTTGTAAAGACATGCAATCTAATTACTTTGCTCTAAATTATGCTTTGACCAAACTGAAATGAAGACAATAACACATATGTATGTTAAATATATTTTTACTGAGGCCTACATGGATAATAAAGTATATTCAATTGATTTCCCTGCTCTTTTAGTAATAGGATTTTTAACTGTAAAGTTGCTCACCAAAATGTTGGCTTTGGTTATATTGTACGGTATGTTTATTGCGCAAACTTTACAATGTTTGAATATTAGATCAGAAACAGATCAAAAAAGTGTACAGAAAGGATGAACTGAAATAGCAACTGTAAACAGAAATATTTCTATTTTATCTGATCGACCAAAACGCATCTTAATACCAGGTATAAGCAATGCCTAGAATTCAGTAACAATCATCTTTCATCTATCACTGACTATAGATGTATTAGCAGCTATGTGACAGTACTCGTTACCTTTTCGTCAGGTATGCACTGACGCACGTTCTCCAGATAGCTGCGGATGTCCTCTACATTAGTATAGCGCAGTAAGATTCGTGCAAAGTCCTCCTCGCTGATGGTAGTCATGCCTTTGGAATAGGTCAGGAACTCAATCTCCAACATCTCAGTTTGCAGATTATCCATGAATCTGAAAGATCAATGACAGCAATAAGAGTCAGAGTATACATATTTGCATGGTAAACTGCCAAAAAAAGTGGATAATTCATACAAAACTTGTCACTTTGGGCCAGGGTTTTCTTTATTTGGTTGCTAGGATGTATTATTCTTGTAGAGAACAGTGTTTTTGAAATTAATATTGCGACACACAAAGCATACGTATATGTGGTCAGCAGAAGTGGTCAGCAAAACACACATTGTTTCACAATATAAATGTACACTATGTTTCAATCTTTTGTGGTCTGTGGGATTGTTAGATAGAAATTAGCACTTTACATTAGCAAGAATGAATTAAACTGAACCAAGGTGACAGTGGCATTACAAAATTTCTTTAAAACATACTTTTTTTTAAATCAGATAATCTGGTATAAATATGTTGCATTTAAAACTATATACAGATGGCAGCTTAAAGATGCTTCTTATATAGAGAATCAAGTCAGTTGAATTGCTCAGGTGTTATTTTTTTCACAGACTTCAACAGAGTGTAAAATCTTAATGGTTCTGTGGGTTTTGTCTATCTAAACTGATCTTTATTTTGTATTTTCTATTGGATTCAAGTCAGGTGATTGGCTAGGCCATTCTACAGCTTGGTTTTCTTTCTCTGAAAACATTTGAGAGTTTTCTTGGCTGTGTTTTGGATCGTTGTCTTGCTGAAATGTCCACTCTGGTTTCATCTTCATCATTATCAATATTAATTTACAATGTCTAAGGGCGGAGGATTGCTGAAAAACTGAGAGATTTTAGCTGCTGCCTGGCCTTTCTCTGCCTTTTTACACTTTCCTTTCTTCAGGTGTTCAATACTTTTTTTTCTGTGTTGTTTCATTTGATAACATATTACTTAATTTGTAAACTAATTAATATTGGTTTCTTTTTATATATGTCTTTCTTTGGTTGTTGTTTTCATCTGATGAAAATTTCAAGTCAACATCTTTAGAAATAGAAATATGCTTTCTGAGAAAAATAGTGACATGTTCAATACTTATTTCCCAAACTGTACATATATTAAGCAAATGTTTCAATATTATAAATATTTACTGTACAAATTAGCTCATTAGAATGACTTCTGAAACATAAAAGTAACGAGGCTAAAAATAGGTTTGTCATCACAGGAATAAATTAAATAAAAAAATATTTCAATAAAAATAGCTATTCTAAATATTAACACTATTACTCAATATTACCATTTTACTTTATTTTTAAACAAATACATGTAGCCCTGGTTAGGATTAAAGAATTAAACAAAAAACATCCAAACCCTCTGCACATTTGACATTTTATCTTGTCACATCCTGTTAGAACAAGCAGTTAACTAACTTCTCGAAAGACATTACATCTTGTGTATCCATCCATGTCAAGCAGAGATGAATAAGTGCCATGTTTTCAGTGCTCAATCAGTCATACCTGTAGAAGTCGTCAAACGTTAGCTCCGCCTTCCCCTTCTTGCCAAAGAAGTGCACAAGCAGAGTGGTGTCAATCATCATGTTCTCATCGGCACGCTGCCATCGGTGAGGAGTGGTGGTAAAGAGAGCAAAACAAGAGAGAACAAACTATGACAAAAATCCAGATATCTTTGGAATGAAAAAGCAGTCTTGCCGAGCCATTCGGAGTACCAGCCATCCAGCGCCTGAAAGTGTGCATCCATTTATCTCGACTCCAATGAAGCCCACAGAGAACATGTTCAGAGTAGACGTGCAGATCTTTATACCATCAGTAGATAGAATGGCATAAAAATTGTGTTAGACTGAAACAGAAACACAAGAGAAATGATACACAGAAATGCACACAAGCATGCCAGTTGTGTACAGATAAAGTTCCTGTTTACAACTGGTCCCTTTAATTACCACCAAATGTAGTCTAATATAAACTTTTCGCAACCCACTTATTTGTAGTGATCAGACATTAAAGTGCCCTATTATGCTTTTTTAGGTATTACCTTTCATGTAGTGTTTAATGCAGATGTTTGTGAATGAAAAGTTCTCCAAATTTTTAAAGATAAATGATGCTACTGTTTCCTAGAGAAAAAAACAATTCTCAATGGTCTGAAGTGGGTAATAAGTAATTCCAGTCTTAATTTTTGGAGATTTGCAACAAATTGCCTGCTTATGGTCTTAACTAGCTGCTAACAACAATTGCTGTTTCCAAACTACTCAACTAGCTACTACAACTGAATTTGAATTTACTGCATGACCGCTAGAAAAATACATAGTATGAATGGAATTTGGATGTACAGCATACACTATTTGTCATTATCACATGGCCTACATGTGTCAGTTGTGGCGCCTCACTCCCATTTCATGATTTCCTGGCATGGATTCATCGGATAGTAAAGTGTCCATTGGATGCACACTTCAGAATCTGACCAGAAGTAGTAGGCTATTGGTGTACTTCTTGATTTCTATGAACTCTAACATACTACTCAGCTCAGATACTGTTTTTCACATATTATATATAAATGCCATAAGCTTTTGGATGGATTGAATGTCTATTTTGACCCAACCTCATACACTGTGGTAGTTTTTATACACAGTTTGCATCTCTGTTCATATAAATGTTGAAGAACCTGGGGAGTTGAAACTCATATATTTCTGTATATGGTAATGGCTGATTTGGACTTGTGCTGTAAGTGATACAGTCACAACAAACTTTCAAATGCCCTCACTCTCTTACACCTCGCGTCTATTAGGTTCATTACATCAATGTAAGCCCTTGAGTTTGACTTCGAACCAGTGCGTCTGTCATAGGAAGAAGGCATGCTAACAAGGACAGTAAAGACCACTAGCACACCTCTTGAGGCCAAGGGGAATGAGTTCCTTATAGCTAGTTCCATCTGGTTCATAACACCAGTGTGACCCATCCAGATCTACTTACCCTTCTCTGAGAGGGATTCAAATTAACATTGGAGGCCTGTGAGCTAACAAGGATGGTAAAGACTGTCGCTACTAGTGAGCCTCTTAGGGTCAAGGGAATATGTTTACTCACACATTTCCAACTAGCTGGACCTAGTCCTTGAAACATCTCTCCAATTTTAGATGAGACATTGAAGTAACCCTTCAAATTCTAAAGGCCCTTTTTAGGTGGGATGTGAATCAATGATTAAGGCATTGAAGGCAGGTGCTAACAAGGACAGTAAAGACCACTGTTGCTAGCACAGCTCCTGAGGCCAAGAAGAATGAGTTCCTTATAGCTAGTTCCATCTGGTTCATACCACCAGTGTGACCCATCCAGATCTACTTACCCTTCTCTGAGAGGAGTCCAAATTAACATGGGAGGCCTGTGCGCTAACAAGGACGGTAAAGACCGTAAACCACTTGTGAGCCTTTTGAGGGAAAGGGAATATGTTTACTCACACAATTCCTACTAGCTGGACCTAGTCCCTGAAACATCACTCAAATTTTAGTTGACACATTGAAGTAACCCTTCAAATTCTCAAGGCCCTTTTAGGTGGGCTTCAGATCAATGTTTAAAGCATGGGAGGCAGGTGCTAACAAGGACAGTAAAGACCACTGCTGCTAGCACACCTCTTGAGGCCAAGGGAATGAGTTCCTACTTGTTTACATCTGAGTCATGACGACAGTGTGGCCCTTACAGATCTACTTACCCTTCTCTGAGAGGGATTCAAATTAACAGGGTAGGTGGATGCGCTAACAAGAACCATAAAGGCTGTCGCCGTATGTGAGCCTCTTGGGTTTATAGCCATTCCTACTAGATAAACCCACTACTCTTAACATTACTGAAGACACTGAAGTAACCCTTCAAGTTCTCAAGGCCCTCTTTAGGTGAGATAAGTATCAGTGTTTACTGCATAAGAGGCAGGTAAAGGCCTGTTGATAGAGCACCTCTTGTGGTCAATTGCATGAGGTTTACTCAAACAGTTAGTAATAGCTGGCCCTTATTTAACATTTGCGATGTAAGACCATCCACACGCACAGAGAAATTACGCTACACATCACACACATATCCCCACACATCTGCTTATGGAAAATCCATCATAGTGGTGCACAGACTTCCACAACAACATGGATGTGTGAAGTATAATTTGGTCTTTTTTGCGTACTATCTTAAGCCTCACTTCCATCCGGGTCATGGCACCAGTTCAAAGCGGGATTCAAACCTATGTTTCCAACATGAGATGCTGGCATGCTAACACAATTGCTTGAAACTACAGCCTGGGTCAGAAGCTAGTGCACCTCTTGAAGCCAGTGAGGTAAAGTTTAGTCACACAGCTCCTCCTGAATGGCTCTGTTACACAGAGTAGACTCAGGGTATGTGGGTTAAAAGAGGCAGAATTCTTGAACAAACTATTTCAGACACCCAAAAGATGATTCTGCAATGCAAGAAAATTATAAAAGTATTTTTTGACCTTGGACTAATGTAAACCCATTGATCTAAACAAATTTGGAATCCTTCAAAGTAGTGTAATGGGGCACTTTAATACCAGTTGTAAACAGGGTCAAACTAAAGAGAAAAAAGGACATAGACAAAGCATCCACATTCCATGCATTTTCTATGGCAAACTTTGCATAGCGAATCTGTAGGAGATTTGAGAAAGAAATGCACATGTGAGCAGATTCCACCTTTCCTTCTCTGGACAAATTCTTCTGTGTGTTTAAACTCCATAACACTAATGTTCAAGATTAAGTCTAGCTTAATTGCAAATGTCAAAATTCCTTTTCATTCAGTCAAGCTCAAGCTTTCACCTTGTTCAGTTCCCAGTTGGGAAAAAACATATTTTACCAGTGGCATAAGATCCTAAAAAATGGAAGAATTTAATTAAAAGTTGCAAGGACAGGTTAGGTTGCTTTTTCATTATCCATGCTTCACCCTCATCTCCAAGAGAAACCTATCATGCTTAAACTTTGGGTAAAACCAGCCATAAACTCGAAACAGCTCTTTTTCCCTTGGTCACAGGCTTTTGTGCAGAATGCGAGCCAGAATGCAAGTCCATGCCACTGCTGTACCTCTAGCTTAAAATCCTATCCATGAAGATACAGAGGAAAGTTATAAAGAGAGAAAAAATGATTCTGTTTCACTAATATATTTCATAGCACAGTGTTAAAATGAGCATTTAAAAATAAGATAGTACTGTACAACTTTGGTTATAGAATTTGTTGAGGTGCCTGGTAAACTCATGATGAATATGTTACTCCCAAGTATATAGACACCTGTTTCCAGGGAGGAAAAAGAAGAAAAATATACATATAATAGTGACAATGCTTAAAAAATAGTAGGAATTGTAGAAAAAATGTCACAATTGTGACAAGAAGAAGCAGTTGCCAGGTTGTAGAAAAACATACATGTTACATTGCCTTACTTTTGATCACAAAATCAAAAAAAAAAAAAAAAAAAAAAATGGATGAACTTTATCTTTAATGAAGCTCCAAACCATGTCAGTAAGAATAAAAAAAAAAACACGGTTCTTTGTTAACGTTATTTAACTGTGGATTAATTTTAGCAAACAAGTTGCAATTCTACTCTGATTTTTCAGAAAGATTAAAACTAAATGGTGAAACTGTGCAGCTATATTGGATATAACAGTAATGTCACTCCACAAAAGTGTGACTGTTGTTTTATTACATAATGCAGATCATTTGATTTGTACTTTAAATTTTTTTTAAATCTTAAACTGCAACACTGTTCATCTATGAAGACTCTAGGTCAGGGATGACCAAACTTTTTCGTATAAAGGGCCAAAAAACCAAATATCATTGATAGCTGCGGGCCAAAGATAAATATACTCAACTATTTTATATTAAAGTTTCCATGGGTCATTTCCTAATTTATTTCATAATGTTGAAAAATAAATAAAAAAAAAACATTACTTTAAATCATATTAACTAATGCAGTATAACATTTTTTAATTCTAACTTTTTGCGATAAAAACGTAATCACAATAATAACACAGTGGAGTTCAAAGCTGAAGTCAAGCAGAATCTGTCTTGATTTGCTCACCAAAGCCCTCTACCCGTCAAGTCTCTGTATGTACATTTGAAACTAAAGCTGATTAATTTACACAACTTAAATTGAAATATTTAATTTCAGTTAGCTTTTTGCAGCTTAACAATAAAACAAATAAGTAAAAGGTTACATTACATTTGAAATGACTCTCTAAACCATCCCCATCATTCTTCCTCTTTTCTCAGATGTGGTGGCGGGCCAAATCAAAGGTTACCAAGGGCCCTAGTTTGGTCATCTCTTCTCTAGGCTATCAAACATACGTGCAGAAGTTTACATTGGTGGGGACGCAGCGATCCTTTTAAATTTAGTACTTAATCTTAAAGAGTAAACATTTAAAAATCATACAGTATTTTCTGAGTGAAGAACAGGTTGCTGTACTTATAAATCTACAATATAGCATGCATTTTCAAATGGTGTGTTCCAATGAGGGGGTTCAAAACAGAACTGAAACAGCTTATTATTTCTAAATTCAGTTTTTTTTTAAATGTAAAAACCTTTATAAGATCAGAAAACAGTATACAATAAACAAATAAGTAAGCTATGGCCCCTTTAAATATTCATATATCCACAGACGTTAGCTCTGGTAGAATCTGTGACAACTTCTGATTATTTTTCTGAGATCTGCATTATTCAAATTCAAATATCTAATTTCTTATCTCTGTTGCCTCATTAGCTATGTTTCCATCCAAAATTGCGAATTAACTTAATGCGCAAAACTGGAATATCGCATTAAAGATGTGCGAGTAAAGCAGCGTTTCCATCCAACAAGTCAAATTGAACAAAATCGTCACTTTCAGATTAACTGGCGCCAAATATCAACAGTAATACTGTGGAATTTGCTGCGGAAAGAGAAGCTACATAATTCTTTTCTTCATTTAATAAATGACTTGTGCCTCAGAAGGGAATTCTGACACACAGTGAAATTGCGGTGGCGTTTGAAGGCGTGAAACACGGAGCACGGACACTCTTGATTCTGGAGGTCATTAACCCATTTGTCACCAAATTTTTAAAAATGGTTTCATGCATGTAGCCTTGTTAATAGTGTCCTATATGAACATGTTTTGCATTTATTTTCTCCAGTTTTTTTTTCCCCAGAAAAATGTATTTGAATATGCAGCAACTAGTTGCCGGTGGGCAAATATGTTGTAATATTACAAATATTGCAATAATTTCTTATAATTATTAATTAATACAAATATTTTTATATATAAACATAATTTAACAGGTTTAATGTCTTATTCCCTACATAGCAAAATCCCAAGGGTTGAGAGTTACAGCAGTCAAGGAAAAAAAATAATAACGTAAACACTGGTCTAATTAGACAAAAATAAATACAATGGTTACATCTAACAAAACAAGTATTTTCAGTAAATCTCACTACAGACTTTTGTAGCCATCTGACAGAAATAGTCAGACAGTCAAGTAATAAATAAAGCTGCTGATTCTGTTTGTGGGTGTTTAAAGATCCTGATGAGCTGAGATTTTGAGAGATTTGAGTTTTCAATTGAGTTCATAATGCCATGTCCACACATACACAGGTATTTTTGTAAACAAAAACGTTTTTAGTAACACTTTATAATAACTACACGCTATGAATCATTTATTAAGCATTAGCATCTAGTGAATTCATTATTTGTTAAGCATTAACTCTACATTAATAAACATTGGTAAGCAGTTTATAACTGCAGCTACAAATGCCGTATTCTTGACTTACAAACATATTTATAATGTGCTTAATAATTGTTCTTTCATTATTTGTTAATGATTTATTTTTCATTACTAAATTAAGTATTGCATTATTTACAAACCATTTGTATTTAAGAGTAGTCGGAGGTTTTTAAGATCATTTAGAATGAGTTATAGTAAATGATTAATAAACTATTGAAATCCACGTTTATATATCTTATTATTCAGTCATATACTAATAGTTAATTTGCATGTTAATAAATGCTTTATTAACTCAACTTCATGCAGTTTTGTGACCTAATCTAAAGTGAGGACTATTCATGCTTTATAAATCCCTTATAAATTACAATTAAAGGCTCAATATCAAATGAACAACACATCTTTGCAGTCTTATCTAAAAAATAAAATTACTGTAAAGTTTAATCGTTTCTGAATAGTAGAAGTGTCAAAATACGACATAAAATGATATAAAACAACAACAATATATTAATTTAACAATATAATATGATGCGATGTTTAAACTGTGCAGTAATTTAATTTTAGATAAGGTTGCAAAGATTTATTTTTTATTTGATACAGTTTCATTCGTGTATCTTCAAATGAACAGGAATGAATAATGTCGTTTATGTTAGTTTTTCCTGTTTGGAATATAACTGAACCTTTAATTGTCATTTATAAGGGATTTATAAAGCATAAATAGTCCTCACTTTAGATAATGTCACAAAACTGGATGAAATTGAGTTAATAAAGCATTTATTAACATACATTAACATTAACTATTAGTATACGCCTGAATAAAAAGATTTATAAATGCTTATTTGAATAGTTTATTAATCATTTACTAACTCATTCTGAATGATCTTAAAAACACCAACTGTGCTTAAATAACTGTTTTGTAAATAATGCAATACTTCATTTAGTAATGAAAAAAATTATTAACAAATTATGAAAGTAATTATTAAGCACATTATAAAATGTGGTTATAAGTCAAGATTACAGCATTTGTAGCTGCAGTTATAAACTGCTTACTAACGTTTACTAATGTAGAGTTAATCCTTAACAAATAATGAATTCACTATTTGCTAATGCTTAATAAATGGTTTATAGTGTGTAGTTGTTATAAAGTGTTACCACGTTTTTTTCCCTCAATTTCCTAAAAAAACACAGACCCTGCTGCTTTTGAAAATTTTCACCATGACAAGAGATTTTCAAAATTTGGGTTTCAGTGTCCCGATATTGCGTTTTTGTGCAGAAAAAAAACTGCAATTTAGACAATACCCATGTTTGTGTGACAGCAGGGCCTAAGGTTGTGACGGAATTTGGTTTTAGCTTTATGTTTATCCTCAGTGATCCTGCTTTTTAACAGCAGGAGTTCATTATTCTCTGTTCACTCAGCACTTTAATTCTGCTCCAGTGTTATTTTAACTCTTTGTAAGAGTGGGACCAGTGGGAGATGTTAATTTTACTAATTTTTTACTAAGTTAATTAGGATTTTGCTGTGTTTCAAATTGTGTATCAAAAAAGGATACTTTAAAGTAAATATATCAGTTCAATGGTTAAGTTTTGTTTAGATAGGGTATTATTAAGCAAAGATCATTAAACAAAACCAATAACCTTGATTTATTAACTTATAAACACATTATTCCCTAATTCCCCATGATTTATGTACAGATATTTGCCCACCGGCAACTTTACTTGCCGCTTGAACGTTTGACAAAGTATGCAAAAAGCTATCTCTTAAAAGATTTGTTTTATTTGGATAAATTTAGAGACCTTCATGAATATGTTGATATACATTTGTGAAAAAAAAAATGTATCATGAAAATTGTCTTTATTTGGTTTGCATCCATTTTCAATCCTAAAATCAGGGGTAAGAAGTTGAAGGCCTGATAAAGAGTAAATCAATTCCTTTTTTTCTTTCTTGAAATCTTTTATTTGGTTGTTTATTTGCATGTCATTGAAAAATTAAACATGGAGACTTTGTAGAAAATTACTTATGAAAATAAAATGGCAACTATGAACTTCGGCAACTTTAGTATGTGGTGGGCTTAAATGGTTAATAATATTAATAACAGTATTACATAAACGGCATTCTAGAATGACCAAATCAACATTTTAGATGTTTTACAATGTAAAACAGCCGCTGTTTTATCCATTCGCACACATTTTCATCATCACTCAGTTGTGCGCATAGGTTTTTTATGGGAATTTTCAAAATTGATGCGCATCTTGGTGTTTCCATCAATCGTTTTTTATGCTCATATGCAAAATGTGCATAAAAAAAGGTGGATGGAAACGTAGCTACTGATATTTAGCAACTAAGCAGAAAATTCCCTCAAAAGATAGATAAATTATCCTATTTCTTAGGCATATATACACTGGAAAAAATTATCTGTTGGATTTACAACATTTTTTAAGTTAAGTGGTTGCAAACAATTGACATGGGCTGAATTTAAACATCACTAAATTTAATTAGTTTGCTTAAATACAGTCCATATAAACTGTTTGCAACCACTTACCTTAAAAAAATAGTAAATCCAATGGATCATTTTTTTCAGCGTACCCCTCACCCCTCCATTTGCCAATTTCATCATCAATCTGCTGGAAGTGTGACATCACAACACTGTGGTTACAGGAAACCATTAATATGAGGTCATCATTACATGTAACACCTCAGCCAGGCCCACAGTGTGACTTAGACACCGCCTGAGGGCTTTACTCTTTGATCTAAAAACAGCGGTAAAAACAGTGATTACTGCTGTTGACTTGGAAGATGAGTAACCCCAATCGCACTTCCACACATGCGAACATGCACCCTTTCGCCCGCAAGTACACAATGTCTGGATGTCAACTCAGACAAACAGACCTGTCTAACTGCTGTGTCATCTGAGGAAGCCGAGCTGAAATTACCCTTTCATTGTGAATAACAGACTGAGTAAATACAGGGCATCTGCACACAGCTCTCCACATTCATTAAACCACTGCTTCCTACAGACGCCCTCTATTAGCTATTAGAACACAAACGCGCCGGCAGGATGAGCAGACGGTTTCTGAATCGGTGGACCTAAAAGGCCTTTAATGTGTCTTGCCGCTGTGAGGACTTATAATAGTGTGCTGTTATTAGTCAAATCAACATGAAGTTTGAGCATGCAAAGTAGTCACAAATATTAACAGCTGCACAGACACAGTGATAACTCAAAATTTCATAATGTCTAATCAAAAAATCAGCAAAAAATAAAATAATCGAATGAATGAATAAATGAATAAATAAATAAATAAATAAATAAATAAATAAATAGCTGATCCCTAATTCTGAAATTTGCATTAGTTTTAGGCACATTAAATGATAAAAAATAATAATAAAAAAATAAAATAAAATAAAATAAAACATAAAATAATAAAATAATAAATAAATAAATAAATAAATAAATAAATATATATATATATATATATATATATATATATATATATATATATATATATATATATATATATATATTTTTTTTTTTTTTTTTTTTTTTTTTTTTAATATATATATACCAATAAAAATTAAACTCCAAAATATATCAACGTCCATACAAATATTCCAAGTAAACACGAAGAAAAATGTGTGAATATTGCACATATATATATACATAGTTATTTTCCAATAGGGTCTGAAATATTTTGCTAAAGATTATATTGTTCTTTGAAATTTTAAAGACACATTATCTGTACTTTACATGTAGCTATCCAATATTAACATCATGATAATAAAACAATATTACCATATTTAAATACTAATATATGCATGTGAAAGAGTGGTCTTTTGAAACATTCTTTGAAACGTAGACTGAGATTAGGGTTATCATAACAAAATTGTAATAAAAATTTTACAAATTGTATTAAAACTGATATAATATAACAATACAAAAAGAATAATAATTTATTTACTATACTACTACATACATGTGAAAATGTGGAGTCTTATAAGGCATTAAAAAGTGATAAGTTACTTAAAGTGAGTAAACCCCTTGCCTTAAATGCAACAAGTTGACTTTATTTAAAAATAAAGTAAGTAAACCTGTTACTTGGAACTGTTAAGCTGACATAATTGAAATAATTCTGCTAATTTTACTCACTTAAAAAAAAGTCAACTAATCGCTTTTTAAAGTGTAGACTGATTTTTTGGGTTATCGTAACAAAATTAAATAAAAATAATGTAAAGTGAATTATAAAATCTGAAATTGTATTGAAATGTGTGGTATATCATATAAAAAAGTCATTTTAAAACTATAATATAAATGTAAAATAAACACTGAGATTTAACACCAGTGTGTTTTTCTTCTATTTATATTTTAAAAAGTATTAACGTGGAAACTATTTTAATATCACTTTATGAGAATTTCATTTCTAATTTCTCTCTTCTGATGAAAACAAGATCAAACTATTGCCAATATTTGTCCAATTTATAACAGCAAATGTTTCTTGTTATTTAAAGATATTTTATGCTTATTTACTGTAAAACAATAAAAATACATTGATATTGATATGATTGTTTTGTAAGTGAAGCATCAAAACAAATTGACTAAAAGTCCATCAGCTCATAAACATGAAAAAAAATTAATAAATAAAAAGTTATTCATTAAATGAAAATGAGAAATGATATGGGGTTTGTGAAATACAGGTTCGGGATGTTAAAACAGGACAGAGAAATGAAAGTTACGGTGTACTTTTTAAATTGTTTTCCACATGAGAGCATTGTGTTAAGCATGACTAGGGAGGAATAAAACACAGCATGAGACAGGAGGACAGAGGACTATGGCTGTACCTCTGCCAGGTCAGAAAACAGGGCTTGGCTCGCGCCACGTCTCAGCATGTCCCAGTAGCTCCTGGGCACAAACTCTTGACTCTCTTTTTTTAGCACCTGCAGAGGGGTTAGCATGAGATGGGAAGCTGTTATCATGTTAGCTTCAACAGACATGGTTAATAAGAGCATGTGTCGGGTGGTCTCTCAGTCCTACGAAAGACGTATTGCAAATATATAAACTTAAATAGTCTGTATGAAAGATTAATATGAAGACTGAGGGGGACTTGTTGATGTTAGCCAAATGCTAATAGTATGTTGTTATATGATATATGAGTTAGCAATAATTCATGAAAAATCTGGGAGATTAAAAACGAGCAGGCAGAGAATCAAAGTTATAGTTGCAGGTTTGTTTACGGATGCTTTCTACTTCTACATGTTCTTTTTAGATACTTTTAAGCTAATAGCAACGACAAATACTGGCATAACAAAGGTTATTTTGGGATAAAATAGCACTTTTTGTCTTGAGATAAATATGCTGTAATCATGATTTATACAGTCAAATAATTTAAATTAACTGCATTTCACGACCACATCTTACTAATTGACAGAGGGGCTGAGAGACTGACAAAGAAAAAAAGAAATCTACAATTGTCTACTATAGAAATGTTTTCCAGAATAGTATAAACCACTTTAATGAACAATCCTGACCCCAGTCTTTCACTTTTTCACTTTGTATGCGATTCATGGACAATCATAATATTTTTTTATCCAAACATCACAGAAAGTAAAAAAAAAGAAAGTAAAACACCAGCTCAGGAGGACTTTGGTGGAAAAACTTTTCAGATTTTAGTGACCTTATCACAAGTGGCCGGCTATAAGGCTCATTGGAGTTTCCTACCTGTTACTAACATGCATTCAAAAGCATCTTTCTGATCACAGTGAACAAACTGAAAATGTTTTGTATTTAGTGTTGTCCACCTGTGACTAGACTGACGGACACATTTTAAAGGAATAGTTCACTCATTAATACAAATCTACTCACTATTTACTCTCCCTCAAGTGGTTAGAAACCTAAATGAGTTTCTTTGTTCTCTTTAACACAAAAATAGATACTTTAAAAAATATGAAATTCTGTAACCACTGACTTCCCTAGGAGGGAAAACAAATATTCTGGAGCCAATGATTACAGGTTTTCAGCCATATCTTCTTTAATGTTCAACAGAAGAAAGAAGAAAGAATATTCATTTAATTCTTAACTATCCCTTTAATACCAGGTGTTGAGGCTTATATATTGGGTACAATCAGGGATATCAAAAATAGTAAATCAGTTTAAAAATCAATTTTGTGTGTGTGCTATAATTGCTAGTGTACTTAAATTATTTAGATAACAATATACTAATATATATATATATATATATTTACATATACATTTTTTAAAACTGCAATCACAAATGTCCAATTTGCAATTGGTATTCAGAACTATTATTGTCAGATTTCTATTTTGCTTTTACTGGAGAAATAAAAAATGGCATATACTTTGAGAACCTTGCGATCAGAAAATATGTTAATATCTAAGAACACACACAAAAATTGTAAGATTTGTGAGGAAATACTTAAAACAATTTCTGAAGACTCAACAAATAATTACAGTTTTCAGTGTCACATGATCCTTCCGAAATAATAATAATAATAAAAAGAAAATGTTTAAAGCGGTGCTGCCGCTTAATATTTGTGCAGAAACTGCAATACGTTTTAAACAACAGATAGCTAGAAAGTAAAAAAAAAAGAATTTATTTAAATTAGAAATCTTTTGGGCAACACTTTAAAATGATGGTACATTAGTTCATGTTAATGTATTTACTAACATAAACAAACTACTAGGAAGACATTTATTACAGTATTTATTCATGTTGGTTAACATTAGTTAATGTTATAAAAGTTAAATAGTGTTAGTTCATGTTAACTCACCGGGCATTAACTAATGTTAACAAGCACAACTTTGGATTTTAAAAATGCATTACAGTTAATGATTAACTATGATTAATAAATGCTTTAATAGATGCTTGTTAGTAAACACATGAACTAACATTAACTAATGTACTTTTATTCTAAAGTGTTACAATGTCACTGGCTTGCATGGTTCGGGATCTGTAGAGCTGCGCATCGTTGGATTTGCTCTTCAGTGTTTGTAGCTAAACTGAACTGAAATTAAACACTAAAAACTGAACTAATTTACTATGACCTTTTACGTGAAGCTGCTTTGACACAATATACATTGTAAAAGCGCTATACAAATAAAGGTGAATTGAGTGTATTGCAGTAATATAGTCTTTACTGTCACATGAATAATTCGATGCATTGTCGTAGAATAAAAATGTTAATTCCTTTAAAACGAATCCTACACTGTAAAACAATCCTGGTTGCCTTACATTTTTAAGCAGAATCAAATTAACCGTATGAGTCCATTGAACTTAAATTATGCTAAACTGACTTAAAACAGCTTGCGTAACTTATAAAATTAAGTTAGAACATGATTAACTTACACTGTAAAAAATGGTCGTGATTTAAACGATAAAAAAAAACTGTAAAAATGGTACAGTAAAAATACGTAACCTGATTAACAGTATGTTTCCTTAATATATACAGTGAATAACCATAAACTGACTTTCCCAGAACTCCCTGTATGGCACATCACTTTTTATGTCTTTTGTTGACATTACTATGGATCTTTTTAGTTGTTTCCCCATCAGTTATGTACATTAGAGGTTTATGTTTTATTTCATGACTTTAATTTTATGTGTGTTACCATACAGGTGTTTAGTAGCAGTGTGAATGACACTGAGCACCTTCTGTACACTGATACGCTTTTCTGCTTGTGGGAAAAGTTGTTTGTGATGAGCATTGGTTCATTATGTAACTTTCTCATCACCACCTGCATATGGCTGTGCTAACGTGTCTAACTGTGTAACAAAAGACGTGTAGATGTTGGTAATTCAAAATACAGACATATTACATCTATAAGTTAATGAAATACAGTAGTTTACTGTAACTTTTACCTCTACTTTTACGTTTTATACTGTATTTTTAACAGTAAAATACTGGCAACTACAGCTGCCGTTTTTTTACCATAAATTTTACGGATTTATTTTTTACAGTGTAGTTTAATAAGTTACAATGACCTAAAAACATATGCTGTCAGGACTAATTGATCATATCATTTTTTACAGTGTACTGACATCAACCATTAGAACCAGTATTGTACAATTCAAATAAAAACAGTTGCCTTTACACTAAAATCTATCTAAAATCTATGCTTTTTAGATTCAATCGAATGTCTCTCTAGCAGATCTCCACATCTCACTTGTGATCTTTCCATCCTACATCTCTCAGCGAGTGATACAGAGTGATTTAACCGTAAGTGAATGTGAAAGACTGGAGAGCCGGCTCAATAGAAAACACATTTCCCACCAGCGGCTTTGCCCAGGCCTGTTCTTTATAGGCCGCTGATGAAGTTTGCAACTGACGCAGAGAGCGAAATCAATGAGAATCGAATCCGAGCGGTCGTGTCAAACACCCACATGCTCTCTGACCTCTGAGGTCCACTCCGCATTTTTATTCAGTCAGTCATCCGCAGGTCTCTCTCATTCTCCCATCATTCCTGCCACCCATTTCAAGACTCACACAGAGGTTACAGTTCACAGGTCAGAGGGCCGAGGGGTGATACATACGCTGTTTACCGGGGCAACCTGATATCCATAGAGCTGCATACTCTACACAGAGACCAGAGGAGAGGTCACAGCATGCGGAAGAGGAGAGGAAGGAAGAACATGGAGAACCACAGGTTAAACATGCGAGTTACAAAGTGCTTTAAGCCAGAGGCACACTTTCACAGCTTTCCAAGAGGGGACAGTTAAAAACAGCTCCCTCTCGGAGACGCCCTGGAATAACTGGACATGTGAATGAGATCAGATGGATTATGCATTCAGGATAGGCAAAACAAATACAGTATACAGAGGAAGTTTACGGTGGATGCATAATTATTCTCAAGTGTTTTTAGGATACATATGGGGTTATGAATGTCCCATGTGTATCTATAATGTGAACAGTGCTTTTTATGTGGATGCTGAGGTGATTTGAGTGCTGGAGGGTTGCTGAGGGGTGGGTTTCGGATCAATTTAAAAGATCCCACTCCAAGTTTTGATCCATATGGGAATATTATATAATTATTCTGTCATCTGAGAGTTTTTGATCATTTTAATCTGAAAGTAAGGAATAGCAAAAGCTGTGAAATGTAAAAATATTAACAGTTATTTATTTTAATTTTGTTATTCTCAAATATTTTATTTAAACATACGCCAAAAACCTTAAGGAGATGGGAACATTACAATTCGTTAGTTATATATACACATAGAGATGTTTAAATCTTAAAGTATAGCATAAGAACGTTTTACATAATATAAACTGTGGGATTTCTAATGCCTAATTTTGTTAAGCCCACCTCAAGTACTCACTATTCAGAGATTTTGTTGAGCTAAAATATTGTATGTGGTATTTTCAAAACCACTTAATTATTAGTTTTAGTGTATGCTAAATATACACTTACCGGCCACTTTATTAGGTACACCTGTCCAACTGCTTGTTAACGCAAATTTCTAATGAGCCAAACACATGCATTCAGGCATGTAGACAGGGTCAAGATGAACTGCTGCAGTTCAAACCGAGCATCAGAATGAAGAAGAAAGGTGATTTAAGGGTGCTTTCACATTAGCACTTTTGGTTCGCGCCAGGGTTCGTTTGAAGTCAGAGTATTGTACGTTTAGCTAGTGTGAACGTGTCTTCTGAACTCGGGTGCGCACCCATGAACCGTACCCGTGTCCATCTGAAAGAGGTATGGTTCACGCGAACTCTGGTCCGGTTCACTTCTGGTTAGAATTCAATCGTACCAATTAACGGAAGTGAACTGCCAACAACAAACTATGATTTTCATAACATTTATCCGTGTGTGTGTGTGTGTGTGTGTCTGTGTATCACATACTGTACCTTGGTGACAAGCAGGACTGAGCCATGGCAAGCACAGTGATAAAGTCTGCTTGTCTCCTCAAAAACAGCTTCTTCAGACATGTTCTAAATGTTTATAATATTTTTGTGGCAGATGGACGTGAGTCGCTTTCTGTATGTCCAACCAAAAAAATCAGTAAAAGCAGTGATGTGCGGACATCTTTCCATTTTGCTGCTTTGCTTTCGTGTCCGTCCCCTAGCAACAGCCGTACACAAAACTGCAGCTCTATGACCGGGGTTCATTAGGACAATGTGAACAAAAACCAACTGGGAAGGTGGCAAGAGGGGACAATCAAGCTTGGTTATGTTTCAGGCAATTGAACCAAGTGTGAAAGCACCCTTAGTGACTTTGAGCACATCTGCTGCCACATTCGGATGGTAGGGTCAGAATTTGGCACCAACAACATGAAAGCATGGAGCCATCCTGCCTTGTATCAATGGCTCAGTCTGCTGGTGGTGGTGTAATGGTGTGGGGGATATTTTCTTGGCACACTTTGGGCCCATTTATACCAATTGAGCATTGTGTCATTGCCACAGCCTACCTGAGTATTGTTGCTGACCATGTCCATCCCTTTATGACCACAGTGTACCTATCTTCTGATGGCTACTTTCAGCAGGATAACACCCCATGTCGTAAAGTGCAAATCATCTCAGACTGGTTTCTTAAACATGACAATGATTTCATTGTACTCAAATGACCTCCACAGTCACCAGATCTCATTCCAACAGGGCACTTTTGGGATATGGTGGAACGGGAGATTCACATCATGGATGTGCAGCTAACAAATCTGCAGCAACTGCATGATGCTGTCATGTCAATATGCCAAAATCTGAGAAATATTTGAAGCACCTTGTTGAACATATGCCACGAAGTATTAAGGCAGTTCTGAAGTCAAAAGAGGTCCAACCCGGTGCTGTAAGGTGTACCTAATAAAGTGGCCAGTGAGTGTACAATACTGTAAATGCATATAGAGCCAGAAAAATGGTGCTGTAAATGTAGATACAGTATTTTTGCTGTAATTAATTTACAGTAAGCTACTGGCGAATTGCTGCCGGTACTAGTAATGTGTACCTAATAACGTGGCAGGTGAGTGTTATGTTATGGTCAAAAACTGACAAATTGTTTAAATATACTTAAAATTGTAAGCTGAATGTAACATTTTAATGTTTTGTTCATTGTAACATAAGAACACACTGTAATATATTTTGTTACATATTTTACATATTTTGTGATTCCTGTTTTTATTGATTTATTTTTCCCCATAATGATCTTGATATTTCTTCCAACAGCTTTTAACCTTGAAACGTAAAAAAAAAAATCCCTATCACTTTAAGACCTGCAAAAATCATGTGTTATGGCAAAGTTTTAGCAAATTTTACTTTTCATACTGTACTGGAACATAAATATAGCCCTTTTTAGTGTTTTCTTACAAACAAAAAAAATAAATAGTCAGTTACTGACCATAGCTTTGCAATAATTATAGTCTTTTTTTTATTCTAATATCAGTGTGTCCCTAGATACAACACAACCTGTGTGATTTGAGGTGTCAGTACACAGGACACTTTATGTGCTCAAGTTTAATACTTATGGTCAGGGGTTTACTCATATTACTAACTTCACCCCAAGCAAGAGCAAAGCAAATACTGACGCAAATACCACTAATTACATGTTACTGCATCACTATACTGTAAGTGCTTTCAAAGAATGTGAATGGATTTCACTCTTCCATTTACATCTTATGAAATAATTTTATAATGATGTATTAGGTTTTTTTTTTTACACAATGTACATATTCCCTGATAAGATAAATAAATAAAAATATCTCTCATGAGGATTTCACAAATTAGAAATGTTCATTTTACAAATAATTATATTATATTATATTATATTATATTATATTATATTATATTATATTATATTATATTATATTATATTATATTATATTATATTATATTATATTATATAAATTCTTAACAGGCAAGTTATTGTATATCAATGGTTTGTTCTGTAGACTATCAAAAAATTGTATAGCTTAAAGGGGTTAATAATTCTGACTTCAACTGTTTGTTATATTATATTATATTATATTATATTATATTATATTATATTATATTATATTATATTATATTATATTATATTATTGTTATATTAATAATATAAATTCAATAAGGATATAGAAATAACCCTAACTTGTGGAAACAAACCCTAACTTGAAACACAGTTACATGACAAGTATAGCTACATATTAAGGTTCGCTTTTCAGAAAACTATTAAGGAAAATAGATTTTACTTTTTAAAATCAAAATCTCCAACATACAGAATCCAGGAAAGGTAATAAGCATTTTCCACATCAAGGTTTGATTAATATGTCATCTATCAGTGACGCATTGTGCATTTGCAGCATTTAAAATAACAGTGTAAATATTCTGCCACATGTCATGTTTGATCTGACTCCGGTTGCCATGGTGCAAAACACAAAGAGTTTTGATCATTTTAATTGCCCAAAATCTATTCTCTTTATACAGAGGCATAACAAAACAGACGTTGTTTACTTTTACAAAATATTATAAATGTTCCCTGAAAATGAAATAAATTGTGTTCAATAGGGGACATTTTTTATAATTTTTTTTCCCAGACATTCAAAAAGAACTTATTTTAGAGCAGTAATCACAATAAAATGGTATTTTTATCCAAGGTTATCATACAGTCAGAAACTTATACTGGCCCATGCCTAGTGGGGACAGGTCCCCTCCATCCATGCCAATTCTACGCCCTAGGGTGAACTGCTGCCAGTAGATTCTAGAGGATTTTTTTTTAACAGTGTTAACGCATTT
Organism: Danio aesculapii; assembly: GCF_903798145.1. NCBI lineage: Eukaryota > Metazoa > Chordata > Actinopteri > Cypriniformes > Danionidae > Danio > Danio aesculapii. The sequence goes on from NC_079435.1 coordinate 44,612,481, forward strand.
CCTAATGTTAACAAATAGACTTTAATGTAACATGTTGAATTTCTGTTGATATTCTCATTTCATTATCACTCCAAATTAAACATGTGAACTTGTTTAAACTACATATACTGTAATGAAATTACACAGCATTTATGTAAACTATATTTTACCGTAGGACAGTTATGCGGTATGTTACTGTATTTTAAAGTTGCATTGTGAAAAGTACTGTATATTTTATAGCCAAATAAATGGTGCTGTAAATGTAAATATGCTATTTTTGCTCTAATTGATTTAACATATTTAACGGCTATCTGCTGCCAGTAAGTTACTGTATATTCTACAGAAAATTGTTAACAGTGCATTTAAATGTAGTGTTTGGGAGAACTAGAATGGATAAACAGATTACAATATATAAAAACAGAATCTGATATTGACTTACAAGTTGAGCAGACTTCTCAGCATCTCCTTTCCTTCCTTTCTTCTCATTTTTCTTTCTGAAGATTTCTTGCAACTACAAAAAGACAAAGGACGATTGAAGGAAATAAATAACATCAATCAGCTAAATAATTAAATGACTTAAAATCTACACTTTTTCCACTCACCACCATGAATTCTCGTTTATCCACCATCTGGTTACCATCAGCGTCAAACATGTTAAAGGCAATCTTAAAACCAGCATGAGGCTCTGAAGAACAGATGTGAAAAGTATGTTAAATGATCATGCATGTAATAAAGCAGCAGAACATTTAAATGCGTTTGCTCATTAATGACTAGCATTTTGCAACATTCAACCACTAGGTGGCTAAATCAGAGATCAGATGCGAAGCCCAGATATGTAAGAAGCTGTTCTCGCCCCAAGAACTTGCAATCCACTTTTGCTTTCAGCGCTTTTCCTTTCATCACTCTCTTCAGGTGTTTTTAAGAGCCTCATGTCTCCACATTGTTGTGTTGCCCAAGTAACAGCAGAAGAGAGAGCATTTCTGTTTTTACTGTGTGCTTTGCAGCTATAAGGCATTAGATTAGGAAGTTTTGAAATGTATTTTTTAATCATATGAAAATGTTTGTGCCTAATCAAACACAACTGAGGTCAAGCAAACTATAGGTGTGCAAAGTGTTTATTTATTAGTGCAAAATCTGAGAAACACGTGAGGGCTTGAACATGATATTTCAAACATTTTTATGTTTTTTTTTGTTCTGAATAATACAAAATTTATAGGATTTGCTGTGAGGTGATGCAAATACATGGTTTTAATTTTGTTCTTTTATTTAGAGCTGTGGCTAAGTAATTTTTCAGCACATCACGACTCAAAATCAGGCAAGGATATTTTTTTTAAGAATACTGTATATACAGTTAAGAACAAAATTATTTATACCCCTAGCAAATTCTGACTTAAAGTTTTTGGTCCATATTGACATGATAGCAGTTGCTGCAGATTTGTTGGCTGCACATCCATGATGCGAATCTCCCGGTCCACCACATCCCAAAGGTGTTATGTTGGATTGAGATCTAGTGACTGTGGAGGCCACTTGAGTACAATGAACTCATTGTCATGTTCAAGAAACCAAATAAAAGCTGAGAAATACATCATCTTATTATCTTTTGGGAGAAGCCTGTGTCAGTTCTGGTGAAAAAACAAACAAAAAAAAAACTTGCTGATTGAATAAAAGTAAATTTAAATCTGAATTTTCCAGACGTATGAATAATTTCTTGCTGGACTGTAATCATATAGTGCAAATGTATATATTTAAAAATCTGTTTACTATTTCATGCATTAAAAAAAGACAAGCTTAATGTCAAATTTCAGTTTAAGGTAAAGTTTCAAATAAAAAAGATGTGTACAATTATTTTCTTAATTCAGCATAACAGATATATTTATGTGAAAATTATCTGCACTTATTAAAATACATGCAAAATAATAAATGGTTAAATCAATTTTACATAATAAAAAATGTGTATAGTGCTTACTAATGGGAAAACTAAGTACAATACCTGACAAAAGTTGCGTCATCGATCCCAGTTGTAAGAACAACAAATAATAACTTCTAGATTTTTCTGATGAACTGCATCCCAATCATCACAAATACTGCAAAGACCTATTGCAACCCGCATGACCCCAAGATTCTAAAAGAAATCAGTCAAGTTTGGTAAAAGAAAAATCATGGTTTGGGATTATATTCAGTATGAGGGCATGCGAGAGATCTGCAGAGTGGATGGCAACATCAACAGCCTGAGTTATCAAGAGGTTTGTGCTGCCCATTACATTACAAACAACAAGAGAGGGCAAATGCTCCCAATACTTCAGCCTCTGCATCAAAGTTTGAATGCAAAGAAGGTCAAGGTTCTCCAAGATTGGCCAGCCCAGTCACCAGACATAAACATTATTGAGCATGTCTGAGGTAAGATAAAGGAGGAGGCATAGAAGATGAATCCAAAGAATCTTGATGAACTCTGGGAGACCTGTAAGAACTCTTTCTTTGCCATTTCAGATGACTTTATGAATAAGTTATTTGAGTCATTGCAGAGATGTATGGATGCAGTCGTCCAAGCTCATGGGAGTCAAACACAATATTAATTATGACTTTATATCCTGTACTGTACATTATTGCTGTTAAGTGACAAGACTTTTGTCTAAGCAAAGTCAGACCTTACTGGCCTAATTAAATATTTCAAAATCAAGGCATGATGATATTTTATTTTGGTAAAATAAGTGTAATCCTGAGGCCTTTGCCTTTCATATAAGCCACTTCTGATACCAAATAATCCACTAGAAGTCAAGTTATTATTTGCTGTTCCTAAAACTCTGAAGGCTTTTGTCAGGTAGTGTAGTTTAAAATGACAATTAATTAGTATTTTGGGGCTACACTGTGATCCTTAAATATAGTCTTTTAAAATGTCATCAAATAATTCTTGTTCTAAACATGTCTAGTAAGATGTTTGATATAAAAACGTACACAGAATTACACGTTTTTTTGCAAATCACGACAATGCATGATTGCTCAAAATTAATACTAAAGCAATAAAACAGTTTTAATATTTTGATGGTTCAAACCCTCTTTTTATTTGACCCATATAGTTTGATTTCATCCAGTTAACTTTGTGGTAAACATTAAAATTAATATTTAAATGAAACGTAACTGTGAACTCCATCTACAGTGCATTGAAAATAGCAACCTCTGTCCAGCAAAACCTTTCTTTGACAAAAAAAGTCTAAAACTTTTTCAAATGTGCGGTTCATAAAGCATTGGTGAAACGTTTCTGCGGAGGCCTGAAATTCTGGGTGGGCCTTCTCGGAGTCTGACCCACACAACAGAGATGAAAAAAAATCATCTACGCATCAGAACGATCTTTGATTCATGTTTACAATAGGATGCATGATTTCAAAAGAGAGGGGCGCTGAAAAATAAAGCACAGGATAAGAATAACTTGAGACAGAGAGAGAGAGAGAGTAAAAGATGGAGAGATAGAGGTCATACTCACTTGTCAGAATGCAGAGCAGAAAGAGATACTCGGTGTAAGCGATGATGCCTGAAAAAGGAAATCAAAGGGTCACATCCATTCTGCTAATGTACAGTAACACACTAACAACCTACAAATGGCCTCGTCTTCCCTTCTTTATAATCTCTTATGTTTTTTTTTGGCTCTTTGTCTAAACCCAAAACTCAGGAGGCGGCTCGTCTGAAGCTTGGATTAAAATGTTTACTGATTTTCAAAGCCAGGGGCCTCAAGAGATAGATGGAGTCCTTTTCCCTTCGTCTCCTGCTCCAGAAAAAAGTAATCCCCCCTTTCATGATGATAACATCTAAAAAGGTGCCTCTCGGCTAAAGTGTCTATCTACTTTTAGGCAACATTTGCCCCTCGCTTGGCCCACACACCGAAGCTGAAGACTTTGACACTATGAGTGACCGCTGTGGAGAAAAGAAGCAGTGTTCAAAGGCTTCTGTTTGGATAAGGCTGTTCTGGAGGCATCCGTCAGGACTGGGAGATGTGCCCCATTTAGACAGCGAACTGTCCCTGCTTTTGTTAGACGCGTGAGAAAAGTGGCAAAGTGGAATAAGGAGTGAGAAGCCAAAAGGAGACAAAGCCAGGCGGGCTGATGGAAAGATGGAAGTTGTGTTATGTAAAGGCACTGAGGGAGGGCCGCAGAGAGAGGAGATACGTTTTCCTCCATTGAAAGTGTTCCTCTCCACAGCTTCTGTGTGAAGGGGGACATGGAGACAGTAGCAGGCATACAGATAGTTCAGGGTGAGTGGACTGAGTGTTACGGGACACTGCCTGTGTGCCTTCGGGAGGAGAACCTGACACTGAAAATTCAACCCAACACCCGCAGTCTCACACACTCACTCAAGCAATGCCGAGGCTTTCAGAGTCCACTGAGCAAAACTCAGAAGAGACGGTGAAAGTGGAAAAGTTTGAAAAATTCAATGAATTCAAGGAATATGCTATAGGGCGATACGACTAAAATCTCACATCGCGATACAAGTCATATCCTAGTATATATCGCGATATAGTACCATATCTGTATAAGTTTATATTTACCTCAAAAGGAATGTTTCTTTTTACATTTTAAAGTATGTACTCAGAAAATTACCCTTTAATATGTGATCATAAAAAATGCATCCGGAAAGTATTCATAACGCATCACTTTTTCCACTTTTTTTATGTTACAGCCTTATTCCAAAGTTGATTAAATTCATTTATTTCCTCAAAATTCTACACACAATACACCATAATGACAGTGTGAAAAAAATATATTTTTGAAATGGTTGCAAATTTATAAAAAATAAAAAAACCTGAAAAATCACATGCACATAAGTATTCACAGCCTTTGTCACAAAGCTCTAAATTGAGCTACACTCTGTAGTACATTCAAAGTACAAAGTACATTCTGTATCCACTGATCATTCTTGAGATGTTTCAGCAGCTTAATTGGAGTTCACTTGTGGTAAATTCATTCGATTCATAATTTGAAAAGGCATACACCTGTCTATATAAGGTCCCAGGGTTGACAGTGCATGTCAAAGCACAAACCAAGCATGAAGATAAAGGAGTTGTCTGTAGACCTCCGATATCCTGGACGTACAGGGATATCCTGGACGAAAACCTTCTCCAGAGTGCTCAGGACCTTAGATTGGGCCGAAAGTTTACCTTCCAACAAGACAATGACTAAGCACTAAAATAACAAAGCATTGCTTCACAACGACTCTGTGACTGTTCTTGAATGGCCGAGCCAGAGCCCTGACTTAAACCCAATTAAGCATCTCTGCAGTGACCTATGAATGACTGTCCACCAATGTTTACCTACAACCTGACCGAACCGGAGAAGATCTGCAAGGAGGAATAGCAGAGTATCCCTAAATCCAGGTGTGAAAAACTTGTTGCATCTTTCCCAAAAAGACTCATGTCTGTATTAGATCAGAAGGGTGATTCTACTAAAACTGAGCAAAAGGTCTGAATACTTGGGACCATTATAATAGTTTTGGATTTTTCATTAGTTTTAGTTTCTACTTCGTTTTGACTTTTTGTTTTCAGATTCAGTTAGTTTTAATTCGTTTTTAGAGGCAGATTTACTAGTTTTTATTAGTTTCTATATTTTAAAATGGTTTTTAGTTTAGTTTTTATTAGTTTCAGTATTAGTTTTAGTTTTTTTTTTTCTAAATTACAAGGATTGTTAGATTTAAAATCATCAGAATAAACATTGTGTAATAAAAACTCAGCCATACATTTTTTTTGAAAGCTGATTCGGAGAACACATGAACACTATCATATAGTGATCTCATCTATCATCTATTTTCCCCAATTTCTTTTTAATGGAGAGAAGATTCTTTCAACACATTTCTAAACATAATATTTTTAATAACTCATTTCTAATAGCTGATTTATTTTATCTTTGCCATAATGACAGTAAATAATATTTACTAGATATTTTTCAAGACACTTCTATACAGCTTAAAGTGACATTTATAGGCTTAACTATGTTAATTAGGTTAACTAGGCAGGTTAGGGTAATTACGCAAGTTATTGTATTCTCCAGAAGAAAAAATATGATCAGACATACTGTGAAAATTTCCTAGCTCTGTTCAACATCATTTGGGAAATATTTAAAAAAAGAAGAAAAAAAAATCAAAGGGAGGCTAATAATTTTGACTTAATTCTAACTCTGTAAATATATATATATATATATATATATATATATATATATATATATATATATATATATATATATATATATATATAAATATATATATATATATATATATATGTGTGTGTGTGTGTGTGTGTGTTTGTGTGTATATATAGGATATACATATATAGGATAAAATAACACAGTTAAAATGTATCAGTAGAAGTTTTTTTAATGGCTTAATTTATATGAATTTATGATTTATCATATCTCTTTATTAATTCTTTGCTGTGTAAAAGCTTTGGGTGAACAAACGTTTTAAACAGATTTAAAACAGATTTGTTTTGAAAAAGAATGAAAGTTGTAAATGATGACAATTTTGATTTTGGGGAGAACTATATCTATGCAACATCTTGAGAAAAAAATACAAGGTTTGTAATGACAAATGATAGGTGAACTATTCCTTTAAATCTCTTGTGAATTCTGTGGCTTGAGTTGAAGAGATAAGGTGAAAGGTTATCACATGGGGATCTAAAACAAATTTAAAGACATTAATTGATGTCTAAACGTTGCTTTAAACTGATAAAACACAGCTTTTAAGCAGGGGACATCTTGTTAATGTTTATATTGTGCTTGCATATGTAGTAAATTTTAGTTTTGAGCAGGGCCCCTTAAATAAATTGGTGCATTCCATTCATTCCTGTTCAATACAGTCCCAATACTAAGAATAAACTGACTTTAATGCCAAATCGGGAGTTCATGCTTATAAGGGTTTGCATACCGATCGTTCTCAGAGTACAATGTATAAACCTTGGCATGAGAAGAAAGGTCTATAGTTTCCAATCTGGTTGCATATCAACAGTTATGGAAAATATTTGTAGAATTTAAACACTACAAATGAACTCTAAATGGTATGTATAAATACAATCCGTATGCAGTTGTTGGTATAGCAACCAAATGTTATGAAACTGGTAAAAAAATAAAATGTTATCAAACCAACTAAATTGAACCATTATCTGTACTGGTTCTGAAGTCATTTTTTTAATATACAGATTAATCAGGCGAATAAATTTTGACATGAAGAGCAAAACATTGGTGAAATATTGTCACAATGTCTAAGTGAATAAACCTGTTTATTTGCTACAATAGCAGTGCAAGACTGCAGTTTTAATAGGTATGTATTTAATGTGTGTATTTATTTAGTTGTTTAGTAATAAAAGTCCATTTAAATTAAATCGTGCAGTGTTTTTGACATTTAAAATGCAAAATAAAGACAATTACGACACTCATTAATTTATTAATTCTTAATAATAAACTGTAGATGTTTCTACATGCATAAATAACATGGTTTGCAATGTGTTTTTGTAAAAGCTACAGACAGATAGACAGACAGGTGGATGGATGGATGGATGGATGGATGGATGGATGGATAGATGGATAGATAGATAAATAGATAAATAGATAGATAGATAGATAGATAGATAGATAGATAGATAGATAGATAGATAGATAGATAGATAGATAGATAGATAGATAGATAGATAGATAGATAGATAGAACAGACAGCTATATAGATAGAGAAACAGACATAAAGCTATAGATGTTGAGAAACAGATAGACAGACAAATATAGATCTACATAGAGAGACAGACAGACAGATTTACTTTGTTTTAAACAGTTGCATGTGTACTTATGATTGCTATGCTGTTTTTATGCAGTTGCTTGGGTCTTCTGTTTGGTTGTTTGAGTACACAGAGTGGTTGCTATTGTGTTGATACTGAATAAAGCAAAAATTAAGTTTAGTTTGGTTAGCAGTAGTTATAACTTGTATTTTTCCAGTTGTAACAACGTTTATGCTTGTTGATTCAACTTCCATTAAAAAAAAACCCTTACAATTTCTTAACATTTCTCTTAAACTTTCTAAATCACAAAAATATTTAATTATGCTTCTCAAAAGACTGAAGCTTATTGCAACAAAACATAACAGAATGTATTTTACCACCAAAGAAAAAAGTATAAGTGTGAGCTTTTTTATTTTTATAGAAAAACCAATTTTCTCCCCTTTTTAAGATTTAATCGAAGTCTTTTGGGTCTTCAGAATAAGTCTGTAAAGTTTCAGCTCAAAATACCCATCAGATTATTTATTACAGCTTTTTAAATCTGGGAATTTTGAGCTTTAAGGACATTGTAGCTGTTTTTGTTGCCTGCATGTGCCTTTAATGCAAATGAGCTGGTTCTTTCCACCGTCAGAGATCTGTTTGTATTGCTCTTGTGTGTGTAGCCTTCATGTAGATAAACAGCACAGTGACAGCCAGACAAGAATGAAGTAGATCTCCCTTACTACAATAAGAACTTTTCCAACGGCCATTTGATATATGTTGTGGATTTAATTCAAGCCTTTCTGCAATGATGAGTCACACACAATTTTGCTATAAAGTTTGTGCAAACTTGTCCAAACAGCTTACAAAATAGTATTTTCATCATAAGTGCCCTTTAAAACAAGTTACTACAGCTCAAATAAAGTCTTTAAAATATAAGGCTGGTCTTAAAGTATTAAGTTTGCAGATAAAATACCTAAAATTAGGCTTTTTTAATCTTAAAACAATAATAATAATTGTACACAATCAGATCTTGCATAGTATTTGTTGGAAGATTTTTTTTGGCTATAAATAAGATCGTAACTCCTGACAAGATAAGGAGCTTTTGCAGTGCATGCGGTGACTTTTGAACTTCCCATGCCTCCTTCAAGTCCTTGGCTGTGACGTCCAATGTGTTTGCTTCCACTTAGAAACAGCTCCTTTGAGACCAGAGCACATTCACGGATCTTGTTAGCATAGCTTCCTCAATTAACATCTGCATGCTTGAGATCAGACAGCGTGTCAAAGCAAAGCTCCTCACACACACACACACACGCACGCACGCACGCACGCACGCACGCACACAGGCCTCTTCTGGCTGCACAGCTCCACATCAGTGAAACCAACAAGACTAATGGACCTCTGCCAGTTTAAGGTGATGATTTCAAAAACCGCAATCACTACGAGGAAGAACAGAACTCAGAGGGTTTATTTTTAGAGTCCTGCTGGAGTGTAGGGTGGTGTGTGTGTTTGTGTGTGTGTCTATAATTATCACCACTGGGAATTAGCTGCTGGTGTGAGCAAGTGCTGTTACGTTCGCTACGAGCAAATACTTTAATTGTGGCTGTGCTGCTGAAAAACTGCTCGCTCTTGCTGTTATTTCAGGAGTATATTTATGTATTAATACCATCCTGCACTCTGCACCTCTGGATTTAGAGGGGACATATGATGATCTTTTTCATAAGATGTAAAAATGTGGAAAATTCACATCCATGGAAGACTTTCCATTCAGTAAGGAAAAATCATCCATTCAGTAATCTTGAACCCAGCATTATAATAAAAATATTCTGCTATATATGCTATGTTGACTATAAACTGACTATAAAAATTTAGTAGGTACACTGCAAAAATGTTTTTTCTGTCTTTTTTGTTTGTCTATTTTAGTTTGTATGCTGTTTCTAGTCCAAATATCCAAAAAACCCCAACATAAATTAAGATACATTTTCTAAACTATTATTATGTTTTCAAAAATAATAAGTCAAAATGATGAGTTTTTACTTAAAACAAGCAAAATAATCTGAATAATATTGACTTAATGGGTCGACACGGTGGCTTAGTGGTTAGCACAGTCGCCTTAGAGCAAGAACGTCACTGGTTCGAGTCCTGGATGGGTCAGTTGGCATTTCTGTGTGGAGTGTGCATGTTCTACCCATGTTAACATGGGTTTCTTTCAGGTGCTCTGGTTTCCCCTACAGTCCAAAGACATGCGTTATAGATGAATTGAATAAACTAAATTGGACTTAGAGTATGAGTGTGTGTGAATGTGAGCGTGTATGGATGCTTCCCAGTAGTGGGTTGCAGCTGGAAGCGTATCCGCTATGTAAAACATATGCTGGATAAGTTGGTGGTTCATTCCACTGTGGCGACCCCTGATGAATAAAGAGACTAAGCTGAAGGAAAATGAATGAATGAATATTGACTTAATATTCTCACTATAAGATTATAACTAATACTATATTGGGGTTCCGCAGGGCTCAATTTTAGGTCCTCTTCTTATCTGCTCCCCCTTGGCTCAATAATCAGGGCGTATGTTTTGTTATTCCATTGTTATGCAAATGACAGTCAGTGTGGCTTTTAGGAAAAGTGACTCTGTCAACTCGCTCCTTGATTGTCTAAGTGAAATGAAGGCTTGGATGGCTTTTCATTTTTTTAAGTTTTAATGAAAACAAAACAGAAGTAATGGTTTTTGAAAGTACTGTTGGAACAATTTGGGTTCATTAGCTCAGCATATTAAGCCTACAGTCACAAAATTAGGGGTGACATTTGTCAGATTTTAAATCTGACAATCAGATTAGAGCAGTAGTTAAAACTAGCTTTTTTCAATGAAAACAACTAGCAAACTAAAGCAAATCATACCAATACAACAGTTTAAAATAGTAATCCATGCTTTTGTGACCACTCAGTTAGATTACTGTAATGCACTGTATGTGGGGAGTAGCAGGTCAGCTATTGCCCGTTTGCAATGGTGCAAAATGCTGCAGCACGCCTGTTAACTGGTACTCGCAATATGACCACATTTAACTTCACTTTATTGGTTGCTATTGAATTTTAGAATACAGTTTAACATTCTTTTATTTGTTTTTAAATCTCTAAATGGTCTTGCCGCCCACTCGTTCTCTCAGGTCAGTTGATCAGCTTCTCCTGATTGTGCCAAAAACAAAATGTAAGCTTAGAGGGGATTGTGCTTTTGCTGTGGTGGGTGCTAGATTTTGGAATGATTTGCCGCTGCCCATTAGACGGGCCTCTTCCGTGTTCTCATTTAAATCAGCTCTTAAAACAATTTTTTTATTGGCATTTGACACCTGATCGTAATAACTGGTTATTTTTCATTTGTATGCCTTTTTAGGTAGTTTACCTATATTTTATTTTGTATTTTATGTGTTTTATACTATTATGCTTGTTTTGTTGTATATTTTCTGTACAGCACTTTGGCTCATTTTTGTATTTTTAAAGTTATCTATAAATAAAGTCTATAAATCAATTAATATTAGAAAAATAAATATATTTTACTTTTAAATTTGAAAATGTCTCATACAGTTGAAGTTAGAATAATCAGCCCTTTGTGTATATATATATATATATATATATATATATATATATATATATATATATATATATATATATATATATATATATATATATATAATTATAATAAATAATTTAAAAAAATAATATATATATATATATATATATATATATATATATATATATATATATATATATTATTTTTTTTTATTTATTTATTTATTTTTTATGTTTCCCAAATGATGTTTAACAGAGCAAGGAAATTTTCACAGTATGTCTGATAATAGTTTTTCTTTTGGAGAAAGTCTTATTTGTTTTATTTAGAATAAATTTTTTTAAAAAACATTTTAAGGTCATAATTATTATCCCCTTTAGCTAATTTTTTTTTCTACAGAATAGTCTACAGAACAAACCATCATTATACAATAACTTGCCTAATTACCTCAACCTGGGGTGCTTTTCCCAAAACCATCGTTAGCCAACTAACGTCGCAAGTTCCATCGTTACAAACATAGTTCGTTGATTTGCCATTTCCCAAACCCATCGCTCAAACGAACATTCAAAAACTGCATCGCAACCTTGAGCACTTGAAACGACACATCTGGAGCTGTAGTTAGAAACATAGTTCCTGGCTGTGTTCTATTCCCACTTATCCCCCTATGCCCTATTCATTTAAAACATTCTAACATTCAAAGGTGGAATTATAAAAAGGGGCGACGCAGTGGTGGTTCGAGCCTCGGCTGGGTCAGGTGGCGTTTCTGTGTGGAGTTTGCATGTTCTCCCTGCGTTTGCGTGGGTTTCCTTCTGGTGCTCCGGTTTCCCCCACAGTCCAAAGACATGTGGTACAGGTGAATTGGGTAACTAAACTGTCTGTAGTGTATGTGTGTGTGAATGGGTGTGTATGTGTTTCCCAGTGATGGGTTGCAGCAGGAAGGGCATCCGCTGCATAAAACAGATGCTGGATAAGTTGGCGGTTCATTCCGCTGTGGCGAATAATTAAAAAAAAAATGGACACCATACTTTTGACCGGTAGTGTCACATACATTTAAAAAAAAATCTAAATATTAAAAACTATGAAGGAACTAATATTATGATGACCGTTAAATGTGTCACAACAGTCTTGTGAAAAGGGTTCATAGATAAATTCATTAGGAGTAAAGACTGTAATACTCCACTTTTTTGATGTGATGGCCTTTACAAATAATAGCACCTTCATTTAAACTAAAATGAATTCTAAAAAGTCAGTCAGCTGACTATACAATGCATAACAAATGTGTTTTCATGAGTTACACGTACAGCATTTTTCATTGTTCCAAATAAAGTTAGTGGCTTGTGTCCTTTTTCACATTTTCCAGGCTGCTAAATGCATTAGGGACCCGATTATTGCAATTAAACATGGAAAAAGTCTGATTTTAATGACACGTCCCCTTTAATCTTGGTTTTTGGTCAGCAAGCATGTATCTTGCCTGGGGAATGAACGATGCACTGGTCCCAGTGAGAGAAGGAGAGAGGGGGAATGGAAACAGTAAGAGAGAGGGAGACGTAGAGAGTGAACTGAGCTATTTTTAGAAGTGCTCACAGGAAGTGAAAGCCTCAGGCCCAGGCTTAACTGGTGCTTGACTGGTACCCACTGAGAGAAAGAGCAGGAAAAGAGAGAACAAGAGACAGGAACAGCAAGGAGAATGTAGAATCACTGAAGGAAAACTCATATGATCCCTGATAGCAGCCACAAAACTGAGAAACAATCTTCTCATGTCCTTGCAAATAAATAAATACTGTACTTTGATAGCTAATGGTGATACAATAATACTGAATGTGTACTGAATTATTTTGCCCATTAAGAATCCATTTGCTCATTTCATGTAATATAATTATGCAAAATGGTTTGTGATCGTGAAGATATTTTTGAACAAGCCACCAATTTTATTCAGCAATCCAGATCGAATGAAATTGACAATTAGAACTTGCATGGTACTACAATACATTTATTTTTTTTTCTAATAAATGATTTTTATTATTTTGCGATTATTGTAAAGTCAGAAAAACAAAAATCTTATTAAATATACAAAAATATATTACTGTTACCAGAAATATATAAGAAGCATTTGTTAAGCAGCACTGTTGAGCTAGCATGTTAAGCAGCACTCTAAGAATAGTACTAATATTACTTGATATCAGCTATTAGTATATCAACATTGATATTGATAAACAATAAGCATTTTTATATCATGAAATTATTTCTTTTTCATCATGAAATTATTTCTTTTTCATATATATCGTCACCTTAGAATTATAAGGTTCTATCTGACATCAAAATGGAGTTATTCACATATTCTTATTAAATGACAACTTATTTACATTATGGGATGTTTTTTATGTAAGTTGTTCACATTTTGTTTTATCTATAAAGTTAAACACTAGTTTGACTCTATAAGGTTCTTTGTGTGAGCCAATATACTTAAAATACAATGTTATTTACAATATTATATACAATTTAATACAATATTATATACAATATTACATAAAATATTAAGCACAGCCTTGTAGGCTTAATTTGAACAAGAAAAAAATATTCATCCTAAAACATTAAGTGTGGTTTATTTATAAACTAATTTCGAGAGGATCACGTGCTTATGATCAACACGGCTGGCTCCTCATTAGCTCCGTAATCTGACCCATTAAATGATTACGGAAGCATTATAAATAACCAGAGTTTTTCACTCCAGTTATCTTCGTCTTGAAGCTTCCCCCCCTTCCACCCCTACTTCCTCCCCCTTTTTCCGATAGGGCGACACGGTGGCCCAGTGGCTAGCACTGTTGCCTCACAGCAAGAACACCGCTGGTCCAACCTCCTATCGGGCTGGTTGGTGTTTCTTTGCGGAGTTTACATGTTCTCCCCATGTTCGCGTGGGTTTCCTCCGGGTCCCCTGGTTTCCTCCCACTGTCCAAAAACATAAACAATAGCCAATCGTCTAAACCAAATTATCACCGAAAACAACACTAGTTTACACTTCTCATGCGGCAACAAGCAGGGGAGTCCTCGAGACCTACCTGAGCTCGAACTCCGCTCTCGCCCTTCTAACGGGAGGGAGCTCCGGGCTCGAGGATATTACGAGCTCAGGGCTCTTTACCGGGACAGCATGCCAAATACGCTTTATTGATTATCAGCTAAGTGTGAACTCTTGAAATAAATATTATAGAAAGCAAAAATTTTTACTTTCTCAAACATCAACATATTGTTACAACACCAATTTTTTATTATTATAAAATTAATAAGCAGACTGACAGTATTTCTTGAAAAGTAATGCTTCAATTAATGATCTGTTAGATAGAACCTTATAATTTAATGCTGAAAATGACTTTAGAACTAGAAGGTTTTATCTGCATTTGCCCTGTTTGTTTTACCTCAACTTGCATATTTAAGATAATTTTGATCATTTACATTTAGAGTACATTTAGGGTCTCTGTCATGTTAATGTATGAAAGAGAACTGGTACACACATATTGTTTGCTATATGGAATGCAAAACCTTTGAAGCTCAGTATCTTAAAATCATTTAGAACGCAGATACAACTTTATAATATCAAAGCGACAATAAATATTCATTCATTTATTTTATTTTTAGCTTAGTCCCTTTATTAATCTGGGGTCAACACAGCGGAATGAACCGCAATCGGTTATCTCAAATGGTTTGAGTTACTTTAACTTTTGGGTTTTATAGTGAATGAATGAATGAAGCATTTGGACATTAGTATATATTATAGCATGGTCACTGTTGTTTTACCTTCACTTTTTTTTAAAACGCACACATACACTCATACGCTGGTTTCGCTTGACCCCAAAAAAGCATTTCAGTTCTAATATCGAGCTGTATTATTAAACTCACCTCGTTCCCGAAGGTTCCTGAACAGCTTAGATGTTCCTTTCCACACTGGTGGAGTATCAGACAAGATCTTCTCCAACTCCTATAAAACATGACAGAAATGATTCACTCTCAGGACTGTACATGTATACATGATATAATTAAATGCAAACCTAAATATTTTGCTATATAATAAATAATTGAACTGAGCTACCATATCTACCCAGCATGCGTTAGCAAAATTTACAACAGACCTGTTTGGTGAGGGACCTCCACGGCTTCTTGACTAAGAAAATCAGGGACACCCAGAGACAGAGAGAAACAAAAAGAAACAGAAACAGGGTGGCCGGTGAGATAAGATCAGGATGAGGGTCTCGACCCGCAGCATTTAACAATTAGACAAAACAATAAGATGGCTTTAAAAAGGCTTTTTCACACTGTGCTTAACCCTGTCTTAATGTGGTTCCAAGAATATTTACACACTTGTGATTTATAAGTGGTGTCTGATTGCTCTATGAATGTTGCAGCAGAAATTGAGACTCATCTTTTGTCAACCATTGTTCAATTTTGGTGAGTCTGTAAATTGTAGCCTCAATGTATCTGACAGGAATGTTAGCAGTATGGTTTTTTCTGTTGCTGTAGCTCATCTGCTTCAAGGTTAGAGGTTTGTGTTTTCAGATTGTTTTCTTCTGAAAAACAAAATGAATTTGCTGCCTTTCTATCAGCTTAAATCTGGCAAGTTTCTATTTTTCTGTAAAAATCACAGTAGATTGGCAGTTTCTAAAATACTCTTTACAGTCTGTCTGACACAAACAATCATGGCATGGTTTCCTTGAACTTCACGAGATCAACTCACGAGAACATGTCTGCATGCCTGCATGCCTGAATGCATTTAGTTGCTGCAATGTGTTTGGCTTGATTATATTTGCATACAGCTGATATGTGAACAGGTGTATTCAGTGGTGACTGATATGACAGTGTATGATTGTGTATGATGAGGATACACAACTTTAAAACCTTTATGTAAACAGACTGCATGCTGCATTTATCCATTCAATAACAATGAAACCACCAAATATGCAAAAAAAAAAAAAAAAGAACACAAGACAAACAACAACACAAAGCAGCATATGAACAACTTTGATTAATTGTTGAATTCTGGGAAATTATGAACAAAATGTGACAAGATTCTGTTCACCCGAATGACCCAGGCGGAACTATTTCAATTTCAATTTCAAAAAGCAGTCAAGTACCAAAAGCAGAATGAAATGATGCACTGGATGAGCCAATTATCATCTTGGTTCAAAAGAAAACTCAGTGCTGACCGATCACTGCATGTTTTGACATTTGTATTCATTTAGCAAACACTTTTAGCAACTTTCATACACACACACACACACATACAGTTAAAGTCAGAATTATTAGCCCTCCTGAATTATTAGCCCCCCTGTTTATTTTTCTCCCTATTTCTGCATACAGAGACAAGATTTTTTCAACACATTCCTAAACATAATAGTTTTAATAACTCATTTCTAATAATTGATTTATTTTATCTTTGCCATGATGACAGTAAATAATATTTGATATTTTTCAAGACACTTCTATATAGCTTATAGTGACATTTAAAGGCTTAACTAAGTTAATTAGGTTAACTAAGCAGGATAGGGTAATTAGGCAAGTTATTGTATAACGATGGTGTGTTCTGTAGACAGTCGATAAAAAATTAAAAACTGCTTTTATTCTAGCCAAAATAAAACAAATAAGACTTTCTCTAGAAGAAAAAATATTATCAGACATACTGCGAAAATATTTTTAAAAAATGAAAATAAATAAATTCAGAGGGGGGCTAATAATTTTGACTTCAACTGTAGGTCTAATGTGTTTTCTACTGTTAAAACAGCTTATTATATGGCCCTACCCCACCCCCACCTCTAAACCCAACCCTCACAGGAAACAGGGACCTAGAGGGACATGATAAACCTGTAAACCACACAAACATTTAGTCGTTTTTGCTTTTGTCAGCTTTAAGTTTTATTAAAAGTTAATAAATTATTACAGCTCAGGGGTGCGTTTCCCAAACAACGACATAACTGGCTGAACTATCATAGTATGATGCATCGTTTGGGAAATGAACGATGAAGTGACCAGTGTTTTCCCAAAACCAGTTTCTCTGTAGCAGATCCATCGTTTGAACCATATCAGTTATAACGTAAAACGCCCATAATGATGCTTTAAACAAGGCAGAGTAACAACTTCTTTAGCGAAAAAAAAAACAAAACTATTTTTGTGCAAATTATATTGTTTTACACGCGCGCATTTATTTATTTATTTTTTTAATCCAATATTAGGCTAGATTTGGTAAAAACATTCACTCTCCAGATTAACTGAAAAACATACAAATATTATGAATATTCCATATTCTATTCTAAAAGATAAAACCACTTACAAAAAGCTAACATGTATTCTAATTTCATATATAAAATGTTAATGGTTGTAATTTACAGTAGGATATTAAGAAATGAAAAAAAATCTTACTTCATAAAAAAATATTATTATTATTATTAGTAGTATTTATAATAATAATAATAATAATAATAATAATAATAATAATAATAATAATAATAATAATAATAATAATAATAATTATTATTATTATTAATTAATAATAATAATAATAATAATGATAATAATAATAATAATAATAATAATAATAATAATAATAATAATAATAATAATAATAATAATTATTATTATTATTATTATTATTATTATTATTAAGTAGGATATTGTTTATTTATTTATAAATTTTTTTAGGTGAGCTATAGCTTTTGTCATGAGCAACAGCTGCGTTCAAAATGGTATCAATGTTTTCAAAGTGCATTACAAAGGGAGCACAATTGTCAATATGATGATCGCTAAAACTGAACTGAAAAAATACTTTGAAATCAAATTACACATAAGAGATATGACTTTCATTTGAAAATTTTTTTCAACATTTCAAGTTAAAATGTGGAACGTTCAAAATGAATAGGGCATAGGGGGATAGCTGGGAATAGACCACAACCAGGAACTATGCTTTTAACTACAGCTCTAGAGGTTTAGTTGCAAGTGTACAAGTTTGAGACGCAGTTTGCGGATGTTCGTTGGAACGATGGGTTTGGGAAACACCAAATCAACAAACTATGTTTGTAACGATGCAACTTGCAACCTTAATTGGCTAACGATGGTTTTCGGAAACACACACCAGATAAATTTTTTGTGTCTAGTTTTCCTGCAAGTAGTCAATAATAAGTAATAAGTTGGATAATTTGTAAAAAAAAAAAAATGGAGACTTTTTTTTTGTTTACAAATGGCAGAGTTTTTATATTAAAAATAAAGTTAAATCTAGATCCCAAATCCCTGTCTTTCTCAACTCAAACTGTCAAACATGCATAAGAGAGAAACTTTAATGTTTTTAATATTACATCAATTATTAATATTCAGCGCTGCCAAATCAGGTGTGGGTGAACCATCTGTAGACCTTAATGGCACCTGTGCTCTCAAATGTTAGTCTGAGGCCTTTCCTTTGGTCAGAACTGTCATTCACAGTATGAAATTAATGTTTAAAGCTACAAAATTACAATTGACATAAGATTCAGTTATTTATGATCATTTCTTAGTGAATTAAGAAACCATAAACATGACAAAAAACAAAAGATCTGACAATTAAGCAACAAATCTCTTTAATAGACAATTAATTGTCATAATAAACTGCAATAATCAATTGCCAGAATTATTTCTTAGATAATTAACCATCAAGCTTGTCTCATAATCATGACAGCCCTCTGAGAGCTGGTATAAACAGCCCTGTTTTCTCTCATGGCAACCAGCACTATGGAGCTCTGCTGAGAGGCTCAAGGTCAGTTTGTCCCGCAGGCTTTGCCTTATGTGCCATGCAGCATTACCTGACATAACTACCATGCTGTACATATGTGTTAAGAACATATGTTCTCATTAAACATTCAAACAAAACAGCTAATTTTAAGAAATAAAACATGGGTCAATAACCAGATGTCCCATTTTTGGTGTCTGTTTCAAATTAAATAAAACAGAGAGATATTTTTATACATAGAAAACACTCAATGCAAGTAAATTATGTCAGCTGTAATGTTTCAAATGTCTTCTGTGATAATAAAATGTGATTAAAATGTGAAGTGTTAAAAGTAACTTTTAATTAGAATTAGTCATCAAATGATTCTAAATGTTTACATTTTCTAAATCAACTACTGATACTGTAAATCATGGCAGAAATGTGTAATAGTCACTATGTTTGCTGCTGGCCTCATCGACCACTTTATTAGGTACACCTTACTAGTACCGGGTTGGACCACCTTTTGCATTCAGAATTGCCTTAATCCTTCGTGGTATAGATTCAACAAGGTACTGGAAAATCCTCAGAGATTTTGGTCCATATTGACATGATAGCATAACACACTTGCTGAAGATTTGTTACATCCATGATGTGAATCTCCTGTTCCACCACATCCCAAATGTGCTCTATTGGATTGAGTTCTGGCGACTGTTAAGGCCATTTGAGTACATTGAACTTATTGTCATGTTCAAGAAACCAGTCTGAGATGATTTGCGCTTTATGACATGGTGCGTTATCCTGCTGGAAGTAGCCATCAGAAGATGGCAACACTGTGGTCATAAAGAGATGGACATGGTCAGCAACAATACTCAGGTAGGCTGTGGCGTTGACATGATGCTCAATTGGTCCTAATGGGCCAAAAGTGTGCTAAGAAAATACCCCCACACCATTACACCACCACCACCAGCAGCCTGAACCATTGATACAAGCAATGATGGATTCATGTTGTTGATGCCAAATTATGACCCTACCATCTGAATGTCGCAGCAGCAATAGAGACTCATCAGACCAGGCAACGTTTTTTCAATATTTTATTATTCAATTTTGGTGAGCCTGTGTGAATTGTAGCCTCAGTTTCCTGTTCTCAGCTGACAGAAGTGACCCCTGGTGTGGTTTTCTGCTGCTGTAGCCCATCCACCTCAAGGTTCAACATATTGTGCATTCAGAGATGCTCTTCTGCATACCTCGGTTGTAACAAGTGGTTATTTGAGTTACTGTTGCCTTACTATCAACTCGAACTAGTCTGGCCATTCTCCTCTGACCTCTGGCATCAACAAGGCATTTGCGCCCCCAAAACTGCCACTCACTGGATATTTTCTCTTTTTCACACCATTCTTTGTAAACCATAGAGATGGTTGTGCGTGAAAATCCCAGTTGATCAGCAGTTTCTAAAATACTTAGACAAGCCCGTCTGGCACCAACAACCATGCCACAATCAAAGTCACTTAAATCACCTTTCTTCCCCATTCTGATGCTCGGTTTGAACAGCAGCAGATCACCATGTCTGCATGCCTAAATGCACTGAGTTGCTGCACTGTGATTGGCTGATTAGAAACTTGCGTTACGAGCAGTTGGACAGGTGTACCTAATAAAGTGGCCGGTGAGTGTAAATACATTACCATTGTTGTCTTCGACCTACATTGCACAGTAAAGTAACATCTATTGCTGCTCAGTCTTTGTCATGACACAGGAGCAAACACAAACAATAAAGCTAGCAGGCGTAACATTAATGCATGTCATGTTCCTTTTATAAGACTAATGGCTGTTGTGTCCACTGGAACATTATGACATTTATTGTGTTTATTCCACCAAGGCATGCACTTCAAAGACAAAACCCAGCAGATACTGAATCCAGCTAAAAGGGAATTAAGCATATCTGTGGGTCTCTTGACAGGCTTTGATCTGACCCATTAACGTGTTTTGTTTCTACCATTTATTAATTAGCATATCAGCAATTAATTTAGACCGCGACCCAACAACAAACCATTTAACTCGCACTAGTGTCCTATTTAACCCTTAGATCTCCACACATTTCAACACTTTTTCAAATGCAGTTATATGTTAATCCATGTTTTCCAACAATATGCTTGTTTTTTATATCATTTTTATCTGAATAATTGAGCAAAACTAGAAGAAGATATCTCTCTTATTATTATGTGTAGGTTGTTTGTTTGGATTAAAGTGTCCACTATGCAAACACAAAGACACACATAATCACAGATGTACTAGTTAAATGTCTGAGAAGACCATATTAGGCTATTAGGAGATCTGAATGCCATCAAGTACGTTCATAAAATTAAATGCTTGAGTTAATTTTGCATGCTGCTGTTTGAATAATCAGGACAGTTTACATTGAAACCTTAACCCTAATCTCTCTAGACCAAGGGTGCCCAAACTCGGTCGTGAATGGCCGTTGTCCTGCATAGTTTAGCTCCAACTTCCTTCAACACACCTGCCTGGAAGTTTCTAGTATACATAAGACAAAGAGCTTGGTTAGCTTGTTCAGGTGTGTCTAATTGGAGTTGGAACTAAACTTTGCACTACACAGGCCCTCCTGGACCGAGTTTGGGCATCTCTGCTCTAGACCAATGGTCTCAAACTCAATTCCTGGAGGGCCACAGCTCTGCAGATTTTAGGTTTAACCACTTCCAACTCACACGTGCTTAATAGTATTAGTCTTGAACACCATAATTAGCTGGATCAGCTGAGACCTCTTGACTGAGTTCATGTACACATAAGAAAATAATAAGTTAGTAAAATAGTATGTAATTACTTACTGCGAGGCTCACTCATGGTGACAGACTCGATAAAGTTTTGAGGAGTCATGTACAGCTGTCCCTCATACTCCACTGAGCTGAAGAGACGGAAACGATGCTCATGGGACGACATGTACACGTCAGTTTCATCAAAATCAAACACTGGAGCCTGCAAGAACCAATGACCATGACAACGCAATTGGTTAACATGTTACCAGTGGTTTCCTTGGATCTCTATAAATTCTTAAATCTTAAACTACAATGAGGGTAGCATAGGGATAGTTCACCAAAAATTTTTATTCTGTCATCATTTACTCACCCTTAACTGGTTTCAAACCTTTATGAGTTAAACACTTTTGTTAAACACAAAAGAAGACATTTTGAAAATATATAATAATTTTGTAAATAATAATAAATATTAAATAATAATAATAATAAAAATATAAAAAATAAAATAATAAAAATAAATAAATATTTAATAATTTAATAAATAATGTCTAAAAACCTGTAACCATTGACTTCCATAGTAGGAAAATCCAATATTATGGAAGTCAATGGTTACAGGTTTCCAAAATACATTTAGTCTGCTAAATGACTAAATGTATTTTGGAAACCTGTAACCATTGACTTCCATAATATTGGATTTTCCTACTATGGAAGTCAATGGTTACAGGTTTTTAGCTTTCTTCAGAATATCTACTTTGGCGTTCAAGAAAAGAAAAACTCATAAAGGTTTGGAACCAGTTGAGGGTGAGTAAATAGTGAGTATATTTTCATTTTTGGGTGAACTATACCTTTAAATGCCTAATTATTATTTTATTTTGAGGTTGACTTTGTTCAGGTAAACAGATACATAAAAAGAACATAAAAGGTTATTGCTTATTTTTATTGCTAAAGTTATTTTACTTGCTGAAGGTTTTTTTGTGTGTCTTTGATTGGATTGATAATTTAATAAAAATATACTTAAATTTATCAAATGTACTTAAATGTATACAAACACTAAAACAAATGTTTAGATTGTATTATGGCCTTAATTGCTAGTATGCTAATTATATGTTAGAAAGAAAAGTCAGTAATTGATCTTAATGCATGATTAAAGCTGCGCAGGAGACAAAAAGAGGTATTATTATCTGGATCAATACAGTATTTTGTCTTTAAAACATTGAGCATGTATACATCAAATGCTATAATGCTCATTTTTATATGGTTTTATTAGATTTAAGAAATATGAAATATCTTATTGTTATTTTATGTTACGACAAAATGCTTATAACTACATGTATATCTAATTTAATGCTTTTTATTATAGCAATTAAGTTAAATGTATTAAATTTATTTAATGTAATTCACACACACACACACACACGCACGCAGGCACACACACACACACACACACACACACACACACACGCACGCACACACGCACACACGCACACACACACACACACACACACATGCTACAAATATGATATCATTACAAAATAAAATGATAATTATACGAATTTTACACCAGTAGCATCTTTAAATAATAAAAACAATGTCATCATAGTAAATAAATAAATTATATATATATATATATATATATATATATATATATATATATATATATATATATATGGCGACGCAGTGGCACAGTAAGTAGTGCTGTCGCCTCACAGCAAGAAGGTCGTTGTTTCGAGCTTCAGTTCAGTTGGCGTTTCTGTGTGGAGTTTGCATGTTCTCCCTGCGTTCGTGTGGGTTTCCTCCGGGTGCTCTAGTTTTCCCCACAGTCCAAAGACATGCAGTACAGGTGAATTGGGTAGGCTAAATTGTCCGTAGTGTATGAGTGTGTGTGGATGTTTCCCAGAAATGGGTTGCAGCTGGAAGGGCATCCACTGCGTAAAAACGTGCTGGATAAGTTGGCGGTTCATTCCACTGTGGCGACACCGGATTAATAAAGGGATTAAGCCGAAAAGAAAATGAATGAATGATATATATATATATATATATATATATATATATATATATATATATATGTATATATATATATATATATATATATATATATATATATATATATATATATTTATTTATTTCATTATGGTTGTCATTGTTAAAAACTTTTAATAATTCAAAATATGCATCTGTAGTGTAATGTTATACTTTATCAATGCAATTTCTGGTATAAAATTTTACATTTTATATATCAAAGCTGAACATTTTAATAAAATCAAAAACACCGTTAAAGTACATTACATATTTGAAAGTATGAAAACACTCTTATGTCTCCGCAATACTAAACTTTTTTTTTAACTACACACGCACGCATTAACGCAGACACGGGATGAAAGAGTTTGACTTTCCACCCCAATCGAGAAAACATGTAGTTACTAAGTGGAACAGTCAGACCAAAACATCTGGCCGCCCATGGAAACCAAACCTGACCGTCTGCCAAACAGACAAAAAAATCCCAAAAATATGTTTATACGCACGTGCCAAAGAATTCTATGCTACTATATGACAGCGTACAGGTTTCTGTTTGACAGGTCTCTTTGATACAGTACAGATAAGTGCACAACTTTTTTTAACCAACCGTAACGCTTTGATCATGTGATCTGAAACAGCTCAGTCATTTCAGCACCATGACCGAGGAAAGCGCCTTCTTCCTGCAGCATCACACAAATGCGCATTGTCATAGTCTAGGTGCAATGGGACAGTTTAACTACTCACAGAACTCTACAGCATGAAAGCAGTTCTCAAAATTGTCCTTCTTGCAGTGGACACAAATAAACCACTGCCAGGAAAATACAACCTCAAATAGGAAGCAGAATTACGTGGCACTAGGAACACTGAGTACAGTCATACCTTCTCCTTTGCGGCTACAGCGGGCAGTGAAGGCAGCAGAGCCCGACAGACTGTTCGGTTTATTGGGGCTTTCCTCCCTCCGAATCCGCACTTTTCTGAATAATAATAATACAACACCGCTCCTCCGGCCGCGACGCCCACTGCAACTGCTAGTCCTGTGCGTGTGCATCGGTTATCCTTCACCGGAGAGCGAAAAAGCGCGTTCCGTGCAGCTAAAGAGAGCGACAAACTCTTAAATATGACTCTGCGCACAGCGGCCATTATTGTTGGTATGACAGAATTTGCACAAGATTCTCGAATTCTCATGCATTCATCGCGAGATGTTGCTGCTCCCTCTCCGGGATCACCCTGAACGGAGCAGCAGCAGCAGGTCCTGCAGGCATCTGTGCGCTGCTCGTAAACGTACATGTGAAAAATGCGCACGTTTACGCACTTCGGATAAATGAAAACGCTTGCCAGCGCACATGTGTGCTCGTAATTATGGGATATGATTGGGCGGGTCAAAGATGAACCCACCAAAAAGAAGTCGAATCAAAAGGATATGGTGTTTTCATACATATAATTATATATAATATAAAATTAAGTTATAATTGTTACAAATTGGTGAGGGTTCGCAAACCAAGTCTAAATGAGACTAACCAGCATCGACAAATCAAGTATAAGCAAGTTTAACTTTATTTGCTATAGGTTCACAGATTTAAAGGGCGGTAGATTGTCAAAATCTGTAAATATATTCGACCCTTAGAATATCTACCACGTTTTATTTTTTCTTCACAAAAAAAACAAGCAAGCAAGCAAACAAACAAACTAAGTGGTTAAAATTATTAAACCATGGTGATCACAAATTATTCAGGATATTTGAAGTAAACCTGTGGGTTATCTGCCACAAATTGATGGTTACTATACGTTTACCATAATAAAACACTGGCTAGTCTTTGTAAGAGATTGAATCCATTAAATAACCTACACTGTCTGATCCAAGTAAACAGCTAAAAATCTATTCTTTTCAACCTTCTAAGACCTTTTTAAGATCTATTCACACATACAGTTCAATCCCTATTGTATAATTACGCAAATCATTTTTGCCACTTGCACTGTCACTGAAGGCACATCTGCTTTGCTCATCTGCAGTGCAACTTCAAAGTTTGATCAATATGAAGTTGTTTTATACAAAAACGTCAAAAGGACTTGTTTTAGGTTCACTCATGCAGCAAACTGTCAATGTCACCGCGGAATCGGGCACATAACTGACATCTCTATTGTAAGTGATCGATCCGCTGCGCCTATGGATTCGATCCTGCTCTAGCTGACCACATTGATTTTGGTTTAAGGTATTTTTGGAGATCATAAATACTAATGAGCTAAGGGGAACAACGTGGGAGAACGTGTCCCATGAGAGAGCCGTTGATAAATCACCTACTGTGGAAGTGATCTGTCCTCCTGAGAGACTTACCAGAAAAAGGGTATGGCACCTAAATGTTTCCAGAATATACTGCACATATAATATTAATCATGATAATAATAATAATAATAATAATAATAATCATAATAATAATAATAATAATAATAATAATAATATGTATTGTACCAAAATAAATATCATGCAATAAAAATGATGGTTCTGTCGAGAATATTGTATATTTAATTGGATTCGATTGCGCACGCATGCTATTTTAAATTAATAAGGCAACATCATCTCCATACCGAAGTATCTTTCATGTAATATTTACTTTGAGGCATGTTCTCATCTGTTGGGCTGGAAAATTTCTATATCAATCACTCATGGTATCAACGATTTGCCATCAAACAGTTCGTTTGCTTTGTGTTAATGACCCTGCTTTTGTGCAGTAATGAATCTTTGATCTCTGATATCTTTGATACTTCATCTCAACTCATGTTATGCTGGAACTGTTCAAAGGCACCTTGACATCAGTCAGATTTGACAGTGCAGTGCGCAGATGTGCAGGTTGTTTTGACTTTCCCTTCTTTATTCTTTTAAAGCCAGTTACATGCACACTTTATAGGTCATATAAATTTACACCTGGCTAAGGCAGTCGAGCGAAAGTTTAAACCCAAGTATGATGGTATAAAGCAAGTCGCAAATCAAGAACACTTTTTGGCACTGATAATAAACACACACACGCACACGCACACACACGCACGCACACGCACACGCACACACACACGCACACACACACACACACACACACACACACACACACACACACACACACACACACACCTTGAAGTCTCTCTCTTATTCTCGCTCTCCCTCTCTTTCTCTCTCTCTGTCGCTCGAGCACCGCCCCCTTTCTTTTCCTTTTTTCTCCTTGGCTTCCACCTGCTTCACACTAGAGATTCGCCAGAGCGCGTCAGTGCGCGTAAACCCCGGGGATCGGAACGGATCGGTACACAGTGCGCATCCTCTTCTCCATCCAACAGCACTTTTCTTTTGCTCGTTGCAAAGATTAGCAGACCGCTCTCTACAATGTTTTTATCTGCACTTTTATCATAATCCATCAATGGGTTATGCGCGTGGATGCAGATGAAACCGATCATCAAAGAAGACAGAAGAAGGGGATCCAACGATCAAGGAGTTATGTTTCAAACAGTCATCTATAAAAGGCTCCATTAGCATATGTCAAGAGGGCCATTTACATAAGGGCCATATTTAGGCTGGTGTCTCAGAGCAGAGCCAGTCACATCCAGAGAGCACAAGAGGAGAGAAGCCGCATAAGCTTGAGTGTGCTGGAGTGCGTAACAGAGAGTATTGGATACACGGGGGACCGGAGCAAAGGGGAGTAGCCTGGAAGGTCGAGAGAGCATGTGCTGAACCTGAAGCGAGCGAGAGAGAGAGAGAGAATCGGATGTAAACACGCATTGACTGTCAAAGCCGCAAGCAGTGACTGCGCAAAACACCAGGGAAAGAGAAACCACAGGGGTTCTCCTCGCGGCAACTTTTCTTCGAGTGTCGGTGATGGGTGCAGTCGGCGAGCTGGTGGGCAGCTTCTCTCACGGCTTGGAGAGCTTTGCGCACGGGTCTCATTTCGTCCTCACGCCCCCCGGGGACTCCGGTGCGCTGATGAACGAGCACCTCGTCTCCGCCGAGCGCCTGTCACGCAGCACTTCACCGGACCTGACGCATCTCAAAGGGATCCTCCGTCGGCGGCAGCTCTACTGCAGGACCGGCTACCACCTCGAGATATTACCGGACGGTTCGGTGCAAGGCACGAGGAAGGACCACAGCAGATTTGGTAAGTATTATCTGGCGTTGTTTTATCATTACAACCCAACAGTGCATGCTTGTTGTATATCACACTAATGAAAGAACACTGTGTATTCTTTAGACTGTGCACGTACAGTTATTTAATATTAATCTGCTATTTATCAATATTCAAAGCAAACAACATGCATTATGAATGCTTTAATAATGAAATCGCTGACTTGGTCAGTCTCTAACTGCACTGTAATGTAAAGTGTGATATTATTATCGCCACTGACTATTATTATTATGTTCATAAACTGTCATACTGTGTTCGAATAGCATTATAATATAGCAAAACACAGTGATTAAGTGTGAAAGACGTCATGAATTAAGTATAGGCCAGTTTGATGCCACTGTTGCAGGTGCTTTTCCTGCTGTCTCAACTGGAAACTAACAGCTGTGCTTTTCTCACAGGTATATTGGAATTCATTAGCCTCGCTGTGGGGATGGTGAGCATCCGTGGTGTGGATAGCGGATTGTATCTGGGAATGAACAGCAAGGGCGAACTGTACGGATCTGTAAGTATAGCACAAACGCATTTGGTTCCAGCACTGCACCAGCCACATTTTATTTTGAGTAATGCAACAATTCATTTCATTCATAGCCTGCCCGTGCTAAAATTGAGAATGTGATTTATGGTGCAATTTCAAATAGCCTTTGGACACAGTTTATCCTTCTGTTATGCAGTGCGATTAACCCTTGCCTCCCCTTCTCTCCCTCTCTTAGGAAAAGCTGTCAGCGGAGTGTGTGTTCAGGGAGCAGTTTGAGGAGAATTGGTACAACACTTACTCTTCTAACCTATATCGGCATGGTGAGCGTGGATCTCATTATTATGTAGCCCTCAACAAAGACGGGACGTCCAGAGATGGGGCACGCTCTCGGAGACACCAACGATTCACACATTTCTTGCCACGGCCTGTGGATCCAGAGCGAGTTCCTGAGCTTTACAAGGATGTTCTCGGTCACAGCTGAAACCAATGAACATCAAACTCAAAACCACCCCAAAAAGCACCTGCATGCTCTTCATCCCCCTTGGACAGACCTCTCTTTGGAGAAAGAAGAGCAGGCGAGGGGGAAAAGTGATCCTTATTTGAGGTTCAATGCTGGAGCAATTGCAGGAGATGGAAAGCCCTTGATTGGAGTGGAAGGAAGCAGACATATCTGGACTCTGGATAGTTCCTGAAAAACAGAACAATATTCTGGACCCATTCATCAAGGGAGGTTGGATTAAAATAAAACAAGAGGGAGAATGACAGACATCTCTTACCACTACTGAAAATTCTAGAAGGCTTCTGAAGGAATTCTGCGAAATGCTTTTGAGATACTTTTCCAAAACACTGGCATGGACAGGCGGGAGACATAAACTCCTCCAAACTCAATTTCTCTTTAGGTCCTTTAATTTATGTTTTTTAAAGATATTTATTTTATATATTTATTTATTTTGAAAGTATATTTTTACAAGAATATATGCAAGATGTACCAGGAGATCATGAGAGCTTTATTTTCTACCACTATAGAGACGTGACTTCTAGAGATAGAACTACTGAAGAAAGTATTTTCTTATGAGTTACATTTTCCACTTGTATGTGGTTCCCCCCAACTCCCCCCCCCCTCCGTTTTTTGTTTATCTCTTATGTCATTAAACCAGATCCTTAAGAGCCTGAGAATGTTACAGAATTCACTGGGGAATTAAACAGTTGAAATGATTGCATTTTGTTGTGTCTGTCCTTTCAATAGGAACATAAGGTCACCTGTCAGAGGTGAATGGTTATTGAATTTCTATTTGGAGGAAAAAAAAAGGTCTGATTCTCATTGATCTGACTGCAGCGAAATGAAATCAAATGAGTTTTTAATCGCTTAAAAGCCTGAAACGGTAGAGATGTAAGTCACGACCAGTGTTGAGTGTAACTAGTTACTGTTATTAAATCACTTTTGTGATGATAAAGTAAAAATAAAGGATTAGTTTTCATTTTTAGGTAATTATTTAAAATAAACCTAATAAATAAATGTATTAATAAATGTATAAAATTTATAATTTATCAAATAAATTCAACAGTTCTGTATAAATCAATACAGAAGAGCAGAGTATTTGCAAATATATACATTACACTACCTGACAAAAGTCTTGTCGCTTATCCAAGTTTTATGAACAACAAATAATAACTTGACTTCTAGTTGATCATTTGGTATCAGAAGTGGCTTATAAGAAAGGCAAAGGCCTCTAGATTACGGTTATTTTGCCAAAAAAAAATATATATATATTTTTAATTATTTAATTAGGCCAGTAAGGTCTGACTTTGCTTAGACAAAAGTCTTGTCACTTAACAGAAATAGTGTCTGACACCCATGAGCTTGGAGGACTGCGTCCATACATCTCTGTAATGACTCAAATAACTTCTTAATAAAGTCATCTGGAATTGTTAAAGAAAGTGTTCTTGCAGGATTCTCAGAGTTCATCAACATTATTTGGATTCATCTTCAATGCCTCCTCCTTCATCTTACCCCAGACATGCTAAATAATGTTCATGTCTGGTGACTGGGCTGGCCAATCCTGTAGCACCTTGACCTTTTTTGCTTTCAGGAACTTTGATATGGAGGCTGAAGTATGACAAGGAGCGCTGTCCTGCTAAAGAATTTGCCCTCTCCTGTGGTTTATAATGTAATGTTCAGCACAAATGTCTTGATACCTCAGGGTGTTGATGTTGCCATCCACTCTGCCATCATGATCTCTTGCACACCCTTATACTGAATGTAACTCATCATGATTTTTTCCTTCACCAAACTTGACTGATTTCTTTAAGAATCTTGGGTCCATGCTGGTTCCAATGGGTTTTTGTGATGATTGGGATGCAGTTCAACAGATGATTCATCAGAAAAACCTACCTTCTGCCACTTTTCCAAATGAACAACTAGAAGTCAAGTTATTATTTGTTGCTCTTACAACTGGGATCAACAACAAGACTTTTGTCAGGTAGTGTATATCATACTAAAGAAGGTTAGATTACTCAGATGAATACACATGCTATATATAGATATCAATATATATTATGTATAAAATATGGTGTCATAATCACTTTGAAACAATTTGTGGGTTTTGATACATATACTTAACTTTTCTTAAGTGTTTTATTTTTAATAAATCTAAAAGGCCATCAAATTAAAAAAAAAATAATACTATTTAATTGGTAGATGCTTTAATATTTAAAAGAACTTTAGTAATGAGTCAAGTACTTAAACTACTTATTGCGTAATTAAATTACTTTTCAGACACAATACTTTCACGTTGTTAAGTTGACTTAATTAAGTGGATTTAACATAAAACAATTAAGTTGTCCCACCAAAAACTCAAGAATTATGTTGATTCAGCTCATTTCAAATATATTCGTTTGCATAAGCAGCAATATATATATATTTTTTGAGAGTATTTATAATTTAAATAGAGTTTTAATGATGTAATTAACTAATTATAAATGACTTTGGTCACACTTTACAATAAGGTTCATTAGTTAATGTTAATTAATGCATTTACTAACATGAACAAACAATGAACAATACATTTACTACAGTATTTGTTCATGTTAGTAAATGCATTAATTAACATTAACTAATGAACCTTATTGTAAAGTGTGACCAAAGTCATTTATAATTAGTTAAAATCATTAGTTAGTGAAAATACAGTTGTTATAGTTCATGTTAACTCACGGTGCATTAACTAATGTTAACAAGCATGGACTTGGATATTAATAATGCATTAGTAAATGTTCAATTATGATTAATAAATGCTGTACAAGTGTTGTTCATGATTAGTTCATGTTAGTGAATGCATTAACTAATTAACCTCATTGTAAAGTGTTACCATTACTTTTTTAAAGTAACTAACCCAACACTGGTCACGATCAAATAATTTGCTAAAAATGTTCATTTCATGCTTCAAGATCGTTGGATTTCTCTCAGCTCTCTGCTTTCCCTGACACCCTGCTGTTAAAAAGGCTGCACAATGCTAACATAAAAAACACAATGACACCAAAAAAAGTGATTTCCCCTTTCTTTTCTCAGCCTTCGGCAGCCTTCTCAAGTGACACCCTGGGCTCTCCACAAAGTGGCCTTTTCTTTTGCTAAGTGTCTTCTGAAAGGATTCATAAAAGCTCTCGAAGCTGCAGGATTGCGGGATGTATTTGCTGAGCCAATGCAGGTGGAAGTTTTCTTAGGTCATTTTTAAGACAGACAGAGTCACGTGTGGTCTGAAACACCACAATTAGACAGACTAGCAAGTGCTTTGTGTTTTTCCCCCATCTCTTATTTCTTTCTGTTTGATGCTGTTCGCTTCCTTTCTTATATGATTCATAAGGCTTTGATGACAGTCGATGAGCTGGCCGCCTGTCAATCTGGCTGTCTGTGAGAGTGATTTGACTGTGTAAGTGTTTAAGAAAGGAAATGATACTTTTTAAGTGTAAGGAGAGAGGTGGCTTTGGGGCACACATGCAATTGCAGGATAACACCCATATGAGGGCTCTTGG
Organism: Danio aesculapii; assembly: GCF_903798145.1. Classification (NCBI taxonomy): domain Eukaryota; kingdom Metazoa; phylum Chordata; class Actinopteri; order Cypriniformes; family Danionidae; genus Danio; species Danio aesculapii. The sequence continues at coordinate 44,644,898 of NC_079435.1, forward strand.
TCATGCTTTAGAGGAATAGGGCACATGGAGAGCACTGTCAGATACTTTTTTTTTACTCTTTAAAACTTTAATAGTTTTTAAATTGTTCAAAATAATATTTAAGATTAAAACAGCAAATAAAATTGATAGAAATACACCGTAAAAAGCAATCACTCATTCTATTTGAAAAATGCTTGTAAACTTTAATAATTTTGGCAAATTTGTAGACTTTACAGGATTTTACTGTGAAGTGAACTTTAATGTGGATCCAGTAGATAAACTAAAGAACTTTAGTAAACTTTACTGAAGTTTATCAAGTAAGTTTGACTTAAGGTTGGAGCCATGCAGTACCGGACTTTGGTCAGCAGGTGGAGTAAGATCTGCACATGCGCAGACGGAAGGTGCGTTCACACATGTTGACATTTGAAAGAGGATTCAAACTGGTGATTTCACAATCCAAACTGAGAAAATAAGCAAACATTTTTCATTTTGTGGTTGCACAGGTGAGATGTTTTATGTTTGAATATTATAATGGTTAATTTAAAAAAATGATTTGTTTTGTGAATTATGTCAGTTCATAAAGTTGCCATTTTCCTTGGGTACAACACTGTTAAAAATATTTCACACGAGCGATTTGTGTTGGGGCAACATGAAGGAATTAAGTTAAATTACTAGTTTTTTATTTTATGTTTTACAAATTTAAGTGGATTGAACATAAAATGATTAAGTGTTATCAGCTCATTTTAAATTAGTAAATTTAAACAAACAGCAAACACAATGTTTTTGAGTGAATGTCAGAGAAATTATTTTATTTTGTTCAATAAGGATGCATTGAATTGATCAAAACTGACCATGAAGACATTTATAATGTTTTTAAAAAATTATTTCAAATAAATGCTACTAACATTAAATATGACCAGTAAGTCAATGTACCATATTTTACAAGTTATTTACCATAAAAATTATATTGAGTAATGATAAAAACATTTTTAACGTATGTTTTTATGTTACTCAAACTTAATAAAATAAGTTTAGAGTGATTTAATTGTTTCGATTTGATGTTAATTTAAGCTGATATTACCTAAAAATTTAAGGCAGGAACTAATGTTTACATTGTTAAATTATTTTAAGTTAACTATATTTCCAAATCATTTTTATCCAGTTATACAAAAGTGTTTTAAGTCAGTTTCATCTAATAGGAAACAAATATTAGCATTATTTTAAAGGTATATTTTTATTCAATTACCCTGAACAATGTGTCATTGTTCACTCTGAGATTTTTAACAGCACAACTGGTTTCATCTTTGATAATAATAATAATAATAATAATAATAATAATAATAATAATAATAATAATAATAATAATAATAATAATAATGTTTCAAAAAGCAACAATTCTGTATTTTAGGTGATTTAGATCTCTGAAAGATCTTACAGATAATTTTTTGAAGGATCATATGGTGAGTGTGATGGCATCTGTGAACACAAGTTATATATTCCCCTAAAAACTTTAACTTATTATAAATAAACAAATAAACAAATAAATAAATAAATAAATAATTAAATAAATAAACTTTTTAATGATACTGATTCAAATGATAAAACTGTCTAAATCTATAAATACAGTTGAAGTCAGAATTATTAGCCCCCGTTTGATTTTTTTAATTTATATTTCCCAAACGATGTTTAAGCAAGGAAATTTTCACAGTATGTCTGATAATTATTTTTTTTTCCTCTGGAGAAAGTCTTATTTGTTTTATTTCAGATAGAATAAAAGCAGTTTTATTAAAAAAAAACATTTTAAGGTCAAAATTATTAGCTCCTTTAAGCTATATTAACCCAGTTAAGCCTTTAAATGTCACTTTGAGCTGTATAGAAGTGTCCTGAAAAATATGTAGTAAAATATTATTTACTGTCATCATGGCAACGAGAAAATAAATCAGTTATTAGAAATGAGTTATTAAAACTATTATGTTTAGAAATGTGTTGAAAAAATAAACAGGGGGCTAATAATTCAGGGGGGCTAATATTTGTGTGAGTGTGCGATCCCCTTTACCTTTTCTTCGATGCGTTCAAAATAATGAACACATTCTCTCATTCACTGTGTGATTCATTGTGAATACTTTAATTTTAATTCAGCAATTTAATTTTTATTTAAAGCTAATTAATTCAACTAAAAAGTAGATTGCGTTACATTTTCAATAAAGTCACTCAAATATTATTACTTAATTTTTAAAGTAATGCATTACTTTGCTTGTTACTGAGAAAAGTAATATTATTAGGTACCTCATGTTAGTTGTAATGCGTAAACCCCAACACTGCTTATATTATGAATATATAAAATATGGCTTTAAGTTTCAACCATAAATAAATAAATAAATAAATAAATAAATAAATAAATAAATAAATAAATAAATAAATAAATAAACTAACTTTTTAATGATACTGATTCGAATCATAAAACTGTATATAATCTAGCCGACAACACTATCATTAGTACAATTATAATATTAATAAAAAACACCCTTTTTTAAGTAAAGCATGTGATTCTAAAACTTGTGTGAATGTTAAATATCAAAATTAATTACACAATCTGCATTCATTTAACCTCCATTATCATGATAACCAAATACAAACGTAAATCATGAACACACTAAATAAAAAACAAAACTAAATCATGATGAATATCAGTCAGAGAAGACGGTGACAGATAGAGAAATACCCTCAGAAACACTGTCCTGTGTAAACGTCCACAGCAGAACTTTACAGCTTACATAACTGACATCATAATGTAGGGTAGGAGTGTCTGAACTGTGTGTCTTTTACCCTTTTGGAGGGTGGGATGATACTTCTATTTGTGTGCGCAGGCATATCAGCTCTGTGTGCTGTGTGATCTTCAAATCTCTGTGATGATGAGCCAGGGGTTCTCCTAACTGAGAGTCAGTCTGCCTGTGAGCACACACACACATACGCACATGCACATGCACACGCACACGCACATACACAACACACACACACACACAGGGGTTTTCCCCCAAGCAGAAACACCGCTACAGCTAAGGATGTGGTGAAGTTGATGTGGCCAGATCGACAGATCTACTTTTCATTTATTTTCACCTCAGAGAGCGAGAGAGAGAGCAAGACAGAGAGAGAAAGAAAGAGTAAGAGAGAAAGAGAGAGCGAGGGAGACAGAGAGAGACTTGACTTTTCACAACATTTTAATTATTAATATAAACACTCTTAAACACATATCCTAAAAATAATAAACATTACATATTTAAAAACACATCCAAAATCTCTAATAATATTTTTTTTCAATGCTTACCAGTTAAACACCAAATTCCCTGAATCACACACATCCACCAAAGCCCGTCCAGTACCCCATTTCCATTCAAAATAAAGAACATTATTAACATGTTTAAAATACCAAGATTCAAACACCACTCGCGACTCCACTAAAGATGTAAACAGTTATTATGTTTACATTTTCACCAGAATTTTTACACTGATGAGATTTTAAAAGGTAACTATTTTACCCCTTTTTCAATATTTAAGATAAGTCTTTTGTGTCTGTAAAGTTTCAGCTCAAACACCCATCAGATTATTTATTATACCTTTCAGAATATTGGAATTTTCTGATCTGAACAATATGTAGCTGGTTTTGTTGCCTGTACCTTTAATGCTGGTTCTCTCCACCAACCGTTCCCATGTGCCTGTCAGAGTGTGCCTCAATCTCCACCTCGGCTGCATCAGATAAACAGCACAGTGACAGATATCAAGGAAGCAGATCTCACATAACGTTTGTGAGAAATACTACACTAAGAACTTTCCTGATGGCTATTTGACGTATTTGTTGTGCAGTTAAAGCCTTTCTGCAATGATGAGTCACATGCACATACATGCACTGTGTCAAAAAAGTTTTAAACTTGTAAAACTCATTCTTCATCACATTTGATGATGACTGATGATCACAGAGAGTTGAACAGATCTTTTAATCCCAGTTACTTTGCGCACGTCCTGTCTTGTTGATATGATTATACGCATGTTAATACGCAGCTGTCAATCAGCTGTCAATCAACTCCTATTTTAACATCAGGAAATTTCTAAAAAAGAGAATTATTGTCTTTATAGACCATTTTGTTGGATGTAAACAAAAACAATGTTCCCAACGTATTTCCTGTTTTACATGTTTAATTTCTATAGCTTCCGAGAATCCAAAAAGAGCCTTGTTTTACAACTGTTTTAACATTAAGTTATGATTGAATTGCCTCTTGTTGGAGCTTTGAAATTGTTTATTAACAAGCAGGAAATGTTCATGGCTCAATGACATGACCACATTAAAATGGTCTATTGACCTTATTCTTCAATGCAGAAGTGCTCTCGTTTTTGCCATTGTTTTAGAACTTCCAATTCAGTCACCTATGAGAGAAATGACTAGGAATAACAAACAGCAGAAAACAGTCAAACTACTTGCTCTACAAACAAGTGTTTGCATGACTATACAGACAAAATTGAATACTATAATGAGAAATTATCAGTTTGCAACATCAAGCAGTATAACAAGCTGTTTTTAACGTCTAAAAAATGAATGGAAGTCAATGAGACCGGAAGCCTCGAGTCAAAAAGATTCAAATGGCTGCGCCCGCTCATACTCAGAGAATAAGGTGAATAGCACCCGATATGCATGTAGACACACTATATAATGCAATCTCACGGCAATTCGTAACTTTTTGATTTAGTGGCTAATTCGTATGAATTCGTACGATCTAATTTGTACAATTTAGTATGATTTGCTCATCACCCAATGACAGTTGGGTTTAGGGGCGGGGTTGGGTGCCACGCCTCCTTTTTAAAATCGCACATTTTCGAACGACTGAACCCGTACAAATTCATACGAATTAGCCACTAAACTGACAAAACGTAAAATACTTATGTTTTCTCGTGAGATCAGGCTGCACTATACCTACACACAGTTCTGTCTAAACAGCTTTCAAAAGATGATTTTCATCATAGGTGCCCTTCAAAATCATCCCAGAGAGAGAGAAATTAATTACAAAAATTAATAAGAACAAGAGCAAGATTTAGGGATTTTTCATAAATCTTATATTCAGTGTTGGGAAAAATTACTTTACTGCCCAAAACAGTAAGTAGTTGTGCTACTTAGTTACTTTTTGTGATAAGCAATGTGTTACGTTACTTTTGAGTTATTTTTGTGTTACTTTTTATTACCTGGCTGAGGCTTGATCTCTTTCAGAACTTAAAAATATTTTAAAATATAGAGGTGTTCTGCAATTTACAACATACTCTATAACCTTCATTTACCTTTAAAACAAAACAAAATTTTTTTTTAGGATGTTATCTGAGAACTTCCAGCCTGATCTCACGAGAAAAGGTAAGTATATTACGTTTTGTCAGTTTAGTGGCTAATTCAGAGGAGGCGTGGCACCTAAGCCCACCCCTAAACCCAACTGTCATTGGGGGATGAGCAAATCATACTAAATTGTACGAATTAGATCGTGCGAATTCATATGAATTAGCCACTAAATCAAAAAGTTACGAATTGCCGTGTGATTGTGTTGGAACTTCCTGACCCCAGAGCTCTACATGTCGTATATACAGATTATTGAAAGTTTAAAGCAGTGTGTTTGCTACTTTTGTACTATTTGTCTTAAGTAAAATCACTGTCCATTGAGACAATCCCCTTTTTTTATTTTCTTCGATGCATTCAAAATAATGAACACATTCTCTCAATGAGTATGTTTACATGGAGACCAATAATCAGATTTTAACACAATTAAGACAATACTCCGATTAAGAGTCTACCATGTAAACAAAGATTTTTTTATTACCTTAATCCGACTAAGGATTATATATTATATATAAAGGATCTCTAATCGAACTAAACAGAAATTGAATTAAGACATGTGAATTATGCTGATTTTAGTCGCATTAATTAAGTGCAGTACAGACATGTAAACACACATGCGACTGGGATTGTCCATACACACACGGCTGTTTGACACTATTCTCTGCACCTATGGAGTCAGTAAAAGACCACAGACACCTGCATCGCGAAATTTTTTTTCCCATATGACGTACGGCATCAAATTCCATTAAAACAACACTATTCCAGCAGGAAATGTGGATAGCGCGGTGATGCACTGAAAGGAACATTCAAAAAGCAACTCATGTAAACACCTTAATCATATTATTGTCTGATTCAGATTAAGGGAAATAATTTGATTACTGATGTCCATAAAAACAAAGTCATTGAATGCGTGTTTCATTGTGAAATAATTTTTTAAAAGCTAATTATTTCACCTAAAAAGTAGCTTGTGTTACATTTTCAAAAAAGTAACTCAAATATTACTACTTTTTTTTTTTAAAGTAATTAAATTAGGAGTTAATTAAGGAGTTTGTATATTCTCCCCGTGTCCGTGTGGGTTTCCCCCGGGTTCTCCGGTTTCCGCCCACCATCCAAATATATACATCATGCATAACAATCAAGCATTTGTCTAGCCCCCTTTTTTCCTCACGTGTTCCCTTAGCTACTGCAGACGGGGAGTTCTGAGATCCACCGAGCTCAGGCTCCCCTCTCGCTCTGCAAACGGGAGGAAGCCCCGGGCTCGAGGATCCCTTGAGCTCGGGGCTCTCTCCCGGGACAGCATGCCAAACAAGCTTTTGATGAATCATCAGCTAAGTGTAAACTCTTGAAAACCTTAATAAATAAAATAAAAAATAATACCTTTTTAACTTGTATTTAACATTTACAATGCAAATCTAATTAGATCTACTTATTTGGTAAACAAAGCAAGTCTCTCATATAATATGTCTACTAAAAACAGAAAATGTTACTGTACACACTGTATTGTAAATAATTCATATGAACATTTTCATATTAGTCAAAAATATTACTGAAATAAATTTAAAAACTGAATAAATATAAATGTACACACATTTACACAAGTAAATAAACAGATTCAACGATGGGCTAAAAATCTGTGGAATTCTCCGTGCGCAGATTCTGTGTGGGCCTACTCATTACTTAGAAAAGTAATATCACGTAACTTGCTTTACTTGTAATGCAACACTGCCTACTGTATATTACGAATATTAAAAGAATATGACATTCAGTTTCAACCAGAAATTGCACCTTATTTAAAAAGAAATCGTGAAAACAGTTTTACTTTTAAATAGCAGAACACATAGCCTTTCTATCCCACCAAACATCATGCTATCAATCACAAGTTTTTATGTTTGATAGTGTATCAAAACAAGTCTTTATTTTATCATAGCTGTAAACATAAAATTGCCATTGATATTGTATATATGTCTTTTTGGGTACATTTAAAACCCTAGACAGAGCGAGCAAGAGAAGAGAGAAAGAGACTGTAGTCATATATCTGTTTGTGTGTGTGTGTGTGAGTAACAGTTACAACACATGTGTTGTTCTGAGCAGGTGTTGAAGTGAGTGATCTTTCACCTGCATGTCTTTGTGGCTCAGGTAAAAACTGCACAGGTGTTCATGCGGCACGTCAAAGGTACACACACACACACACACACACACACACACACACACACACACACGCACACGCACAAGCCCACGCACACACACACACGCACACACACGATGACGAAAAAGAGAAGTGATTTTTGACACCTGAGGAATCTACTACTTGTTGTTTTACTAAGTCATTTTTCCCACTTGTAAACAGAGAAAGGTTTTCTAGGTGGCATTTTTAAGGAAATATTTTAAGCTGCCTGAATATTGTGTTATTTTGTCACTTATATAGTCAAATTTAAGACTTTATAAGACGATCAAGAATGACATTTCAGACTTATATAGGGCTAAACGCTAAGGATTTTCTTAATGGACAAGCAGAATTTTTTTTTACTTGCCTCATCAAGAAGCAAATTCTAATTAGTAATTTTTGGTCACATGTTTTAAATGTGTCGAATCAAGCAGAGTTGTACACATGCATTTTTTTATCAACTTAAAAAAAGCTTCTTTGCTTTTGCCTTAGCATTTTTATGTAAAAAATTATAATGTTGTGTACATGTATTTATTTGATATCATTTTCTATCAAGCCTCCTTTGGACTGAAGTAGCACTTAGACACATTTGGTTTGTCCAGTGTAATCGTGATTGCCATGTTCAAGTTTAAACTCCGAGTTGGTTGAACCTCCTTACTGAAACAGGCCCCTAAACTGAACTGAACTGAACTGGGGTCTGTTTCAGTAAGGAGGTTCAACCAACTCGGAGTTTAAACTTGAGTTGATTTACCGAGAGATCTGAGTTAGGTCAATCAACTTTGAGTTGACCAACTCAGAGTTAAGTGCACACTCCGCAACTATAAAAAGGCATTATCAACAGAGCGCAGATATTACGAGTGACTATGGCAACAACTTAAAAAGAGAGATCACCATTTCTTTCTCCAGCAGAACTTGATGTACTTGAACTTCATGCAAAGGTATAGGAAATATGAGCATATATTTTAAATAGCAACACCACTGCATCAGTAAAACAGAGTAAGTGTGGGAAAACAGCTATGTTAATGCGTAATTTTACATCTAAAGTATTTAAATATCAAAGTAATTTTATGTGACGTTTCTAAATTTTTTTACATACGTTCCCACTTTTGTACACGTTGATTAGTTTTAATAGATTTCAAAATGCACTTGTGTGTCTGCCTCTCTTATTGATCAAGTGATAGAGGTTGATATGACATTTAGAAAGTAAGCAGAACAATAGTTTTTATTAAGAATTATAATCCTATATAGTTACAGCACATGCCCCTGTCGAAGGTCAGTGAATTTAAGCTAATTATTTATTAAAAAAGGACAAGCCATTCTCATACATGACTTTGTTCTTTGTGTGACTGAAATGTAGGCAATATATGTTTCTATCCAGATGTATTAATTAAATTTATGTGCAAAACTGAAATTACGCATAAAAGATTTGCGAATAAAGCAGCGTTTCCATTCAACGAGTCAAAGAGAACAAAATTGTCACTTCCTGATTAAACGGGTGCCAAATATCAACAGTAAAAACAGAATTTGCTGCGGTAGAAGAAACTGCGTCAATCTTTTCTTTATTTAATAAATGTACTTGCGCCTCAGAAGACAATACTGACAATGAACGCCTGGTGGCGTTTGAAGCCATGAGACATGGAGAACAGATGCTCTTGACACACTCCAGACGCTCTGGAGGTCATTAATAATATATTAATTTTAATACTAAAACAGTTTTAA